>NW_027137605.1:278207-278451 GCF_001692895.1 Cenococcum geophilum 1.58
TAAGAGAATTAAGCTGTAATCTCTTAATAGCCGCTTGGCTATCTATAAAGATATAGACTTGTTTCTCTTCTAGTCTTTATTATTTTAGGTATTTTAGGGCCCTATAGACTGTATAAAGCTCTACGTCTATAATTTCTATATAGGGTCCTAGATTCCAATTCGTTGCATATTTAATCCTATTTCTCTCCCCTATTTTACATATAGCAGCTATATTTAATTTATTGTCTTTAGAGCCATCTGTATA
>NW_027137605.1:278682-418765 GCF_001692895.1 Cenococcum geophilum 1.58
TAACCACCTAACTAGGGGTTTAGGAGATATTTCTACGTCTCCTAGCTTTAACCCTTCTTCTATAGTAGTGCGTTTACTATAGAAGTGTATAAGCTCTGTTTTACTAACGTTGAAACTAATAGCAGCTTCCTTAGCTTTAGACATTAGCTCTAGCGCTATTCTCTCTAGCTTTTTACAATTAGACTTGGCTGAATTTGAGGTAACCGTAATTGCAAAATCGTCTATATAGCTAAGAGAGTAGGCTCCTTCTGTCTGTATGCTGCAGATATTNCNTATNTATAGTAGAAATAAAATAGGGGATATAGGCGATCCCTGTGGTATCCCTGTTTCTAGTTCTACTTTTTCTTATATTTGCCTATTAAAGGAGAGCTGTAGCTTTCTATTGCTAAGGAAAGTAGCTACCTATTGTGTAAACGCTATAGGTAGTCCTAGTTCCTTATAGATAGATAAAAGCTGGTTTTTAGAGACATGGTCAAAAGCCCCTCTTACGTCTAGGAATAACGTAGTGGCTATCCTTTGTCTAGCTTTTTTCCTACTATTTTTTGATTGGATATTATTTAGAAGTAATAAGACTGCGTCTATTGCAGACCGCTGTCTTCTTCCTCCGAGAAGGAATATAATACTAGGGTAAGAGCTAGGGCTAGACTATAAGCGAGAAGGTAGTTATGTCTAGATATAGATAACTTAAACAAATATAACCATAGAATAAGGCGTAAGAGAGAATCTTAACTAAATAGACAGAAACTAAGTAGGCGCTTTTATTTAGATAAAGAAACCTCTAACATAAGCAATAATAATAGCTTAAATAGCAATAGCTTATATGGTAACAACCGTAGAATATATAAAAGAAAATTAAAACGGACTATTATATAAACTAGACGGAAACCAAGTAGGCGCTCTTATTTAAATAAAGAAACCTTTAATACAAGTAATAATAATAGCTTAGATAGCAACAGCTTATATAGTAATAACCGTAGAATATGTAAAAGAAAATTAAAATAGGCTATTGCACAAACCGGACACTAGAATAACGCTATAGCTAAGATAATAGTGGAATTTATAAGAGAAATAAAGGAAAGTAGGCGTTAAACAAATAAAATGTTTAAAAAGGTTTTACGTTAACTACCTATATCGGCAGAGTCCTTATAAAGGGTTTATATTTAAGTTCTATATTTAATAATTTCTAGCGTTCTTTAACCATAATAAGCTTCCTTAAGTCTTAGCTATTCCGTCTTTCCTTTGCTTATACCTATTATTAGCTAAAATAGTTATATATAAAGAGAATATATTAATTTATAGAAATACGTCTAAATAATAATATATTACTCGTTAGCAAACAATACTTTAACTAGAATTTTAGTAATTATACTATTTTAAAGGGAGAATAATTTATATAGGTATAACACTATATAAATATTAACCCTATAGGTTTTAGGAACTAAACAATATTAAAAAAGCAAACTCTTAATAATCTCCATAAATTACATAGTTAATAAGAGAGTTAAACTTATAACCTAGAGATGGCCGTTCTAAGTTAATCTATAAGGTAATACTTTTCTTATTTCCTTATTTTGCTACTTAGCAGAATTCCTTTATAATTCTTCTTACACCTAAAACCTTTAGCCAAGTTTTTATAATAATAATAGCATCCGGACTCTAAGTTAGATCACTTTTTAAGGTAGTTTTAATTAATAACTTATTTAGCTATAGGCTATTATTACTATATAAAAGTATTTTTAGCCTAAGCACTCTAACGCCGCGTAATCGCAAATTCGCTCTTATACGCTCCGCCTAAGTATTTTTGCATTATTTGCATAAAGGAAGCTTAGCTTCTTAAAACTTTTTAGGAGTAAATAGGTAATAGTGCCTATAAGTTTAGTGTATAGCTATATCTAGGCTGCTATAAAGCATTATCATTCTAGCTAATAATAATAGTACCATACCATAATAATTAATGCCGTTAATATTCTATTAATATACTCGGAGGACGCAACCCAACTATACTAGGTAGTTTAATAAATAATAAAATAAGGTAGATGTAGCTTAAAGAGTAAGTATAAATATTCTATATACCATTTAAAGGAAGCGCCTAGTAGATTCGTCCGTAGCGTAGACTAAAATATTAAAGAGGTTACGGCTAGAGCCTTTAGGGCTATAGAGAGTGCAAAAGTTAGGAACTATAATATATTTAGATTAGAATATTAAAGCTAATAGCTTTAGATATAAGCTTACTATCTATATCTACAGAAATGCCGGCGCTACTTATAATAATAATTTTACTTTTATTAAAAAGCATCTCTCTTAACGCTTTAATTTCCTTAACTAGCTTTATAGATTTAGCAAGGTTAATATACTTTGGCTACTTTAGCTAGGTCTAAAATGGCTTTAGATAGGGTTACCTTCTAAAACATTAGCGGCATAAAGCGTGTGATTTACTCTGTTTTAGAGAATAAAAGTATTTAAATATAGTAGAGTATCTTTAAACAAATAGGAGGAAAAGTAATAGGTTAAGCGGATAGTACAATATAGGCGTAAGCACACATACTTATACCCAATAATACCTAAATCCCGGCCCTAAAAGACTTTAGGCTCGGCTATAAGGTATACTTATCCTACTATATACGCCGGAACTTATAGGCTTAGAGTAAGGTATATTGCTTTAAACCCTATTAACTTCTAAATCCCTTAGATTTATAGGCACTAAAAGAAACTATAGAGCTTGGATAGTATTAACTTACACCTACTATACCGGTTATAAATTAACCCTTACCCTATAGCGTAGGCAGCTAACAGTTACTATAGACTTATAGCTTAGAATAATAAAAGAATTGTTTTAGTAAGGCGAGCATTTCTTAAAGTGGAGCAGCGCTTTAGCATCACCTTAACTATAAGCTAGGATAATTTACTATTAGTTTAGTAGTAAGTAAGGGCTGGCGTTAGGATATAATATAGGGCTTAAGAGGTAAAAATAAGGTTATATTAGCAACCCCTTTTACAACCAAACGTATAACTAAATAATTAGCTAGACTAACTATTAAACTAGGATTAGGATATACTAATTAGGGAGGTCTTTTGGGTTAGTTTTAGGAAGTAAATATATATAATAGATACCGGCTAATACCTTCTAATAACTATAAATAGAAAGCTAGCTTAACTTATATTAGACTTAAAGCCATATAAATAAAATGCTAGTAAGACTGCGTAAACACCCTACTTATAAACGCTATATTAGGCGTTAGGGCTAGAGGATATCTATATAACTTAGTAACCTATAGATATAATACTATACTAATAGAAGAAGCAACCTTAAAACAAATAAAACTAAAAGTATACCACTAGTGGCGTCGCCCCTTAATAGATAGGCTTCTAAGAGTATTATCTATATACGTTAAATAGGGGCAAACGGTATCTAGCCACTCTATCCTCTAAGCATCCTTTACGTTTATAGGTATAGCGAGATTATATAATATGCCAATCTCTTATATATTATAATAGGATTTAAGGGAACCTAGACCTCGCAGACCTTAATAAACTAGTTAGATCTATATCCTTAAGTAGGGGTCTAACGGCCTACTAAGCTATCTTATAAGCAGCTAGAATAACCTAGTATACTAAAAGCGCCTTAGTCGGATTTAATATTATAGCTTACAGAATTGCCGCACCTAGGATGGCGATTTTATTAGTTAAGATAGGGATTTATAAATAATAGCTTTTTAATATAGCACGTCTTAACCTAATGGCTTTTCTGGACCCTAGCTTAATTTAATAGTTATATAAGCCACTAAAAGCGAGATATAAGACAGCTTCTACAGCTAAATAGCCCTAAGGCTTATATTCTATAACTCTCCCTAGTATAAATTATATAATAGCTAATAATCGCTCTTATAGGCACTATTATATACGGCCGCCATTAGCCCCTTACTAGGTTTCTATATATAGCGTAATCCTTTAACTAAATCCCTTAGTATAATATTTTAATATCCTAGGATATTAAAAGGCCTATAGGTTACATATATATATATACCCTTAATTAAATTTTTTTCTCGCCACTCCTACTATTATTATATATTTATATAATAGCAACTAATCTTTATTTCCTACTATTTGCCTTTAATATATCCTACTATAATAAGATTTAATAATTTACCGGCCTCGGTAAGTGTAGAGGTAATAGTTATCTAGGAAAAGCCCCTTAATTAATAGGTAGAAATAGAGAACAACTATTATAGCTAGCGCGCCTTTTATATATAGTTTAGGAGGGGAGCTAATTATAAATAGAGGCAGATTGAGATACTAGTAAGTAGTAAATATAAACTTATACTAAAGCTTTTAGAAAAATTCGTCGCTAAGATTAGCTTAGATATAATAACTAAAATTTAGGTTTAACTAAAGGTATATAAAGGCCCTTTACTAAAAACGGATTATATTTTAGAAATCTCACTATAAACTAGCCTAGTTCCGTTAAATTATTCGCAATTTATATAAAAAGCCCCTAATACTGCTTAATTCTTAACTACTACTATCCTAAAATATGGCTATATAAATAACGGTAGGGATAATATTTAGGATAAAAGCGTAAAGCATATAAGACGCAAGACTATATTATATAAAGATCTTTCCTATAAACCTTTAAAGTCTACTAAGGTTAAAACCGGGGAAGTAAAAGATCTAGGTAAGGTTAATCTATAGCAAACTAAAAGCAGTCTTAACTATATAGATTACTAAGTTTTTCCAGGGCCTTATAATACGTCGGTTAATACGGAAAACTATTAAGTAGCTCTTAGGGATTACAATACTGGTAGTAAAGTTTAATAAAGTGCTACTAAGTCTCCGGAGCTAGGTAAAGGTATATAGGGTAGTAAGGCCAAGCTATATATAAGTAAAGATATTTAGATCGCTATAGAAGATTCTACTAGAGCAGAAATAGCGATAGATCGCTAAGAGGTAGGTAGAATATTTATAAAGGAAGTAACCCCAGAAGCTAAAAACCCTAGAGTATTAAATAAAGGCGGAGATTAAACTAATCTGGTGGGAACGTATACTACACAACCTTAAGAACCTCCCATTAAAACAGCAGCGCTAGTTACACCAGCGTAATAGATAGATAAAAATGTTTTTATCTCTTCTAAAACAAAAGAGATCTATAGAAAAAAGATATTAATATTAATTAAGAGTATTTCTTTATCGCCTAGCCTTTCTATAGCTTTAAATTTAACAAAGGTCACTATAATAAGGGACATAATCGTTAAATCAGCCTAGGTTATTTATAGGTTTAGCAAGTATTAATACGGGGTTTCGAAAACGGTTTATATAAGGATTCTATAAACAATGCAAGTTAGTTATAAGGAGCCTTTAAACCCGCCAAACTTAGGTAAGTAGTTAGACGGCTCTATATAGATATAGGTACTAAAAGCGGAATGGGTCCAAAACTAAAAGATTATAATATTTAATATATTGGAGTATATTAGAGCTTAGGAGTAGTATAATACTTAGGTTAAACTAACCTAACCTATAATCTATACTAAAAAGAACAAGCCGGTAGATTGTAGAGGTATAGTAATTTATATACTAAATAAAATATAAGGTCTCCTAATAATAAATAATCAATATAGGAAATGCATTAAAAATGTGGGGAAAATAACTCTTAAAGAAAAGAGGAATAAATCTTGCGACTTAGCAGACGATAGTATTATAGAGAAAAATACTTAGCTAATAAGGAGGCGAATTAATATATAACTTAGTAGAGGGAATAAGCTAAGTATAAAGCTTATTAAAGAGCTTAGCTTAGGTATACTCTTCAGTCTAAAGATTTAGTAAGTAGTGTAACCTTAAACCCTCACTAGCTACTAGCACTCGCTTTAAATAGGAAGTATACTAAAATAAAGACGAAATAACTTAATAGTCTTATTAAAGATACTAAAGCGAACTTAAACTATATACAGCTGCTCTAAATCCTAGGTTAATAGTTAGAGGTATTAATAAATAAAGGAAAGCCTAACCTTAATACTCTATTTAGTTTACTAAGAGTAAAGACTCTAGTTTTGGAAGAAGAGTATAAGGAGCTAACTACTACCTTTACTTTAGAAGCGGTAAGTTAGTAATATAGAAATAGCCTATATATTAACTAAGTAATTTCTAACATAGGGATCGACACTAAAGGGATCTTTAGGTGCCGCTGTTAATTATTTAATTAAGAAAGTTAGCACTAAAGTTATAGGTAAGCAAAAGCTTAAGAAAGATAATAGTATTACAATTAATAGTGGAATAGAGTTGCCCTATAATATACTTAATAGGCTTTACCAAGATAAATAGTTTAACAGTTAGCTCTTAATAGCTAGAATAGTAATATTGGACAAACTATATTTTATAAGATACGGTTATAGTATTCTACTAAAATAGTTTAAGCTATTTAGCAGAAGTGGTAAAATAAGACGCGTTATAAAGCCTCTTGCGGGTTAGAGAAAAAAATTAAAGCGTTCCGTATAGAGGCCTAAGGATAGTAAGGGGGAGAAATACTGCTAATTTATTTCTGCCTACTAAACTATAATAGTAACCACTTTACATTACTAGAGATAAACGAGTAAGAGGAAAAAATCTATTACTATAACTTAATAGTAAGTAAAAGTGTTATTAATAGTATAGAGAGGTTAAGTCGAGTTAGAAAATTAGTATAGGTAAGTTAGCTTTAGTATTTAAAACCCCCTAAAGCTAACGCTAAGGTAGGAAGAGTTTGGCTATTTAGAATTTAAATATATTAAGGCGGTAAGTACTAAAACGCTAGACGAAATTCTTATAAAGCTAATATCGACTTTAGAACAGCCTACCCCTTAATAAAAAGATATATTAAGCTACGGTCCAATAGTTATAAGGAACTCAGCGTATTAAATAAACAGTTTTTAAGTTAATAATTAGCATAATAAGTTAGATCTAGAGCGCTTAAGAATAGATATTATTAAAGCCTTTAAGACATATATATTAAACAACGCTCTATAGTAAAAGAGAGCGGGAAACTTAGCTAAGTTAAATAGCATAAACGTCGTACTAAAGGATAATTTGATAAAAGCTATTATAAATGTATATAGGAGATCGAAACGGCTAAAGGCGTAATAGCTGTAGGAGGGGGTTATAAAGAATGCTAAGTATTAGTATATTGGGAATACGTTAGAAGCTCTAAAGCTTAGTATAATGTATAAACCATTTATAAACACTAAAAATCCTCTTTTTAAGCTTTTTACTAGCTTGGTTTTAATTTACAGTACCTCTAATTTAAATTCCCTAAATATATTAAAGTCTATAGCTCTATTTTAAATAGAGTAGGTAGACTATTAGTAGAATAAATAAGCCAAATAGTATAATTATCCCAAATTACTGCGTTAAAGCACTCTTTAATATATAAGTTACGCCCTTCCCTATTATATAAATAAAATCCTTAGCTTATATAGAACCTAACTTCCTCTATAACTATAAGATTAGTAGCCGTTCTAATATCTCTCTAGTTACTATTTTTCTAAAGCATAATTAATATACTCTTAATATTCTAGAATAATATTAGCTTAACATTATTATATAATAAGAGGCTTTAATACCTTCTCTAGGCTTAGTATAATTAAACTTAATTATATAAGCAATTTTAATATAAATACTTCTGCTTCCTCTCCAATTCTACTATCCCTCTTTAAACTACGCCGTTTATCTTCCTCAGCCCATATAAACCGCTTTAATTAGTATTATTTAGAATCCCACTCTTATCTAAAATTGTAAGAATCCCGCTCCTAGCTATCTTCCCTTATAGATTAAGCCAGCTCTAGTTAGTATTATTTAGAATTATAAGAATCTCGCTCTCTTCTAAAATTATAAGAATCTTGCTTTTGTTTATCTTCCCTTATAAGCAACAGAGACCAAACTCGCTTTCTTTAGCCTTAGAGGGCCATATCTCTTATCTTAGTATCCTAATCTAAGTTACCTAGCGCCGTTTGGCCTTAGAGTGCAATATCTACCATCTTGGTATTCTAATCTAAGTTATCTAAAGCTAGTCGGTCTTAAAGTATTTTATCTAGTATATTAGCATTCTAAGCTAAATTTAAAGATATTACCTTGTTATCCAAATCTTAAGATAATATTTTGCTCTCCAAATCTAGAGATATTATATCACTATCTTTACTTAGCGACGCTATTTTATAGTCTAAGTTTGCGTATATAGGACCTAGCCGCTTATTATCTCTAGGGCCTAATTTATAGTACTAGAAGCTAATATCAGTACTTTTAAAAAAAGCAAAATAAACAGATTTTTAAATAAAAAGGGAGCTAATAGACTTTCCTTTACCAATTATTAGCTTATTTAGGAGATTAAAGAATAAATAGTGCCGGTTATAATTATAAGCTTTCGCCTAATACCTACCGTACTAACTGTCACGGGACTTACACGTTCTCACGTCTCTGCGCGCTTTAACGTTCTTAACCCTTGCTCACGTTCGTCCCGAGACACCTACGCACATTCCCCTATAACCCCTATTTATACCCGTACCTAACCTGTTCTATTTCTGTATCTAAATGTCTTTGTATTAACCACGCATAGTTACGCGTACGTAGCCTTCTTTAATTACTACCCTGTTTAGTATATTGTATTCCAGCTCATGCCCACTTCCGTGACACTAACACTCTATAGCTTCGCCTTAACCATTAACTATTATAAGTAGTCTTAAATTAGGGGGTGATATTTTTTTAGCGGATTAATATATTCTAATTATCTTACGTATAAATCTTTCAAAATCGTCTTAATTATACTTAAAAAAAATCTGGTTTTTAACTATATAGTAAAGCTTCCCGTGCTTTCTTATTATTAGGGCTTAAAAGCCTTAGCCTATAGATCTTATCAGATTTAAAGCCTAATTTATAGGCTAAATTGCCTAATTAATACTATCTCTTAGGGTCCGGTGTTTAAGGCGCTAGGGCGGCCGCTCCATTTTCTTTTAAGAGGCACTCTCTTATTAATTTAAACACATATCTTATAATACTTAAATATATTACCTAAAAACCAATATTAATCCGCTGAGTTATATCTCTAGGATATTCCCTAAAATTAAATTTAGAAATTTATAGAATTAGCATATCTTCCCTCTAATTTACTCTAAAATAGGTATACTTAGCGGCCTAACTAAGAGTGCCTTTAAAACGTTTATTAGAAGTCCTAAATAGCTATTATATAATCTTAACGTAAGGACTTAGATAGTTAAAGTTGCGCTAAAAACTATATAGGGAAGGAATTAGATATTTAAATTCGCTTAGCTTCTTTAAGACATCCTATCGCTTAAACTAATCTTTAACTAATTAAAAGATCCGATATTTACACATTAGCCGCTCTAAAAAGCTAAAGTCTTCCTAAGAAACTCCTAGGGCTCTTAGTTAAAGATAATATACGTCTATCTAATCTAATCTAGCCATTAAATCTTTATTTCTGTTTAAAATTTTCCTCTAAGTAGTTTGTATATACTTAAGATAGTATATAACTTACTTATTAAAGGTTAAGAGATATAAAAAAGGGCTAAGTAATACTCACCTCGTCACTTTTTATAGCTATAATCTTATACTATTTACCGATTTTAAGGTCTTCTAGCAAGGTAGAAATAAATTAAAGATAATTAAGTACCGCACTAAATTGCTTATGTTTAATTACTCTCTTTAGTATATCTTATTTACACTTACTAAGGCAAGCCCACTACTCTACTTTTATAAACTTGTTCTCGGATTTATAATCTTAAATTTTAAGATATATTTCTCCGTTAGAAAAGTTTTTAAAATTAAAATATTCTTTAATTAAAGTCCTCCTTGCTTCTTAACTAAGATCTAGACAGATAGTTAGTAACTATAAAGAATAATACTAATATAGGACAATTACTATTAGAATAGAGATTAACTATCTACTATTTATCTATAGGTTTAAGGCTCCTTAGCTCTTTTATAGCCTAGATACAGTATTTTCTATATAAACATTTAAGATAGAAGTTAGAAGGGAATTTTAGCTCTAGTAGAACTTCTTTAGGATTATTAATAAGTTTATTAAGGGTAATCCCTAATTACGCGATTACATTCTAAAGGTTATACGTATTAATAACTACAAGTACCTAATTTTTAGCTTCTAACTAATAGCATCCTTTACGAAGTATTATAAGGCAGTATTGCTAGGGTGTATGATAGGGAGTAGGTAAGCCGAGCATGAGTTACATAGGGAGTCGATGGAAGAGGACGATATAGTAATGAGGGTAGGCAATAGCCTAAGTACAGAGAGACAAACCGATAAGGGAAAGGGCTGCAAGCCCGAGGAGCTTATAAGGAGGTGCCAAGCCTAGCGGATATTAAGCTTTATAAAGATCTTAGCTCTACTTATTTGGGCCAAAGTCTTATTAAGTAAAGGTAGTAGGTAGCGGTCTTTAAGGGTTAAATTATTAAGCTTATGGTAGTTAATACAGAAATAAAGTCCTCTATTTAGCTTTTTAGTAAAGAGAATAGGTAAGTTAAAAGGGGCTTAACTAGGCTCAATAAAGCCCTTATCCAGGTTATCAATAAGATACTACTTTATGGCCTATAATTCGGCAGTAGATTGCTATCAGAGGGGGCTATAGCTAAGGGTAACCACCTTATCCGGCTCAATTTTAATCTTATAGTCGTACGGTCGGTAAGGCGGGAGTATATTAGACGCTACTTTAGAGAAGGTGTCTTTAAATTTCTAGTATTAACGGGGCAGTTTCTGTTCTACTAGCTCCTCGTCTATAAGCTCGCCTTTCTCTTAAACTAGGGCTTCTTTCTCTTTAATTATCTAATTAATTTCGTATAAGCTAGTTATAAAGGCAATAGTATTAGGCTAAACTAGGTTTTAGTAGAATTCTATAGCGCTAATGTAGCAGATATTAACTGGCGGGAGGTCTATAGGTTTCTTTATAGATATTTGTCGGGCCGTATTTTGCGGTATAGGGTTTATAGTCTTCCTTAGCTTACATTCCATTTTCCACAAGTTATCCTTCTGGTCTATTAGTTTAGTATATCGTCCAATATCCCTAGCCTTTCTTTATAGCTGCGTAGGGCCTAAGTTCTCCATTAGGGACTTAGCTAGGCTACTACCGACTTCCTAAGTCTCTAGTGCGGGTAGTGTAACATAAGTAGTCTGGGGGCGGCGTAGTATACGGATCTGTTGCGGATTAAGCTATACATCCTTCTTAAAAGCCTAGTCCCTACGCGTCGCATCAGCCTAGTAAACAGTGTTTATCTACGGCCGTATAAGGTTTTCCATTATAATACTAATCTCTTTTATAAAGGAAGGCGTTAGGGGCATAGTTTCGGGCCAAATAAGCTGCCTATTTTATATATTAAGCTATAAGCCTAAATAGGCTAGCCATTTTCTCCCTAAAATCATATCATAGCTTCCAAGGTCCGTAATAAGGAAGGGGATATTATACTACCTTCGTCTATTAATACGGAGGTAGATCTATAAGATAATAGTAATAGGTAGTCCTATCTATCCGTTATAACCGCGAATAGGGACTGGTTTAGGCAGTTCTTTAAGGGGTGCATTTAAAAAGTCAGCCAGTTTTATAACGCACTTTATATTAATTAAGGTAAAAGCATTTACTCCTAAGTTAGCTAAAGCAGAGGTTAAAACTTAATATCTATTACGAAATAAAGTATAAGGGATAGTATAGCTTCTTCTACTAACTAGCCAACCCAGATTAATATGTAATATATCAATCCCTTTTAACCCTAGAGAGGAGTCTTTCTCTAGAGTTCCTCTTTTTCCGGCTCCGTACTATCCTCCTAAATTAACAGAACCTCATTTATCTTTGCCTTTATTAGGCAGTTCCTTATAGGGTGGCCTATTTAACCGTATAAGAAGCAAGCTCCTTAATCACTAAGGGCCTATATATAGGGGTCGCTGTATATAGGCCGGGTATATACTAGGCCCGTAGTAGGGATAGCTACGCGGCTAGCTGCTGGGTTAACTATAGGAGTTGCTAATTATACCGGGGCACTATAGGCCATACTTATAGTACTTACGGCCTAGTTTATAAGGTTTTTAGTTTTTAGCTAATTAGCGCGTGCCTTAATTTAATAGAGGCCTTAGTTAATAGCTAGGCAATAGTCCGTAAGTTCCTTTAACGTCTATGCCGTAGTATAAACTAGTAATACGGCCCGCTATAGGTCTAGGGTAAGCTTATTAAAGAGGTCTAGTAGTAGGTCTTCCTAGGGGATCTAGGCCTATTTAGCCAGGTATAGAAAGCGGGTTTAGACGGCTAAAAAGGTCTCCATTATTTTTATGTTTAGGCTTTTATAGCCAAGGCAGGCGTTCTATACTTTAAAAGGGTCTTTATAAATAGAAGATAAGTGTTTAATCATTTCTTCTTTAGAGATAAAGGGGTTTGCTAAGTCTTTAGTATATTGCGGGCGTAAATACATCTAGGCGTCTCCGCCAGTACAGCCAAAAACGTAAGCTATTCTAGCTCAGGCGTTAGGGAAGTGGTCTACATTAACTTCAAGCTTATCCCGTAATTAAAGCTTCCAATTATCAAATATAGGGTTAGTTCCGTCTATAAGTAGCAGGAAATCCACGACCTTTGCCAACCGCCTCAGTGCTGCATAAACCTTAGTAGGTCCACTAAGGCGCTAAGATAAGGCCTAAAGGACTATAGCAAGTCTTTAGTTATCTAATAATAACTCATTATTAGATACAGGGGTATCTCTGGCTTTAAGCAGCTCTTACAGTTGTTTAATTTCGGCATTAGCAGCCGTAAGCTCCGCCTAGGGGGTTAAAACGTTAATTGTTTCTTCGTCTAAAGTATTTAAGGGTCCTACAGCTGCTTTACCTGCTGCTGTAGTTCGTGGCATAGTAGTAGGGGTATTAGGTAATTCCGGGTAATTTCTTCAGGGGTTCTAGTCTATGTGTATCTTATAGGTTCTTTCCTTAGAGTTCTATCCTTTTCTTTTAGGTCCTGTCCTTATAGTCCTATTAATATCCTTAGGGTCCTGTTCTGTGTTCTTATAGATATATTTAAGTTCCTTCTCAGGAAGAAAGAGTAGAGTGAGCTTTAGATAATATTAGCGACTTAATTAATCAAGATATAAGCACGGCAAAAGGGTCGCGCAAGCCTATACGATTGGATTGTCCATAAACGAGAATCTAAAGCTAGAGAAAAGGAAAGGAAAGGACAAGTAGCAACCCGAGGAGTTATATACAATCCCTAGTCACGTAAGAGTCACGTAAGCCCTGCGTCTACCATAACGTCTACCATAGCTGCCGCTTTCTGCCAGTGCCGTAACATTTTTAGTATTAGATTTAGACTAGTATAAAGGGAGTTACTTAGTTATAACTAGTATAAAAAATAGACTGGTATATTTTTAGTGTTAGATTAAACTAGTATAAAGAGTTTACTAGTAAAAAGCATAGATTAGTAATACGTTATTAAAAGGATAAAGACTAGTACTATAAACCTACTAATAAAAAAAGGATACTAGTATATAAGACTAGTAGTTTCGTACCAGTCTAAAAATTATACCGTTTTATATACCGTTTACACCTATATACTAATATATTCTATACACCAATCTATATTATATACTGGTTTAATAACTTTTAAAGATAGCAATAGAGCTATAAATGATTCTTCTTATAAATAGTATACTAATTTCCCATCTCGCCTATAAAACACCCTCCTACTTAACTAGAAGTCAGTCTAAAACAATATTAAGCGCTATTTTCTCTCTGCTAGCAGAGCTCTTTAGTAATATCTTTTCTAATTTATTTACTATTAATACCTATAATATAATATAAGCTTCTAAAACATTTTATAAGTTATACCTTTACGCCTTTTAGAAGAATTGCTTTTACCTTATCTAAATTTAACTCTCCTATAAAGGCCTATAGAGATTTAAAAAAAATCTTAAAGTATAAATACTCCTATTACATTTATACAATTTATTTATATTACGATACAGCCATACTAGATAATGATAACAGACTAACCTATCTATATAACGGATACTTTAACTCTATTATTACTAAAACTATCTAATATAGTAGATTAAAGAAGCTTAATACTATAATAATTAATAAGGGCGATAAACTAGAGAGAGATATTTTATTCTACCTATACTTAATTAAAAAAGCTACTAGGAATTCACACATGGCTCTAAAAATTTTCCTATATAACCTATAACTTTACGACCTTATAGGGAGGGGCGAGCTATTCTTGTAAGCCCTTAGCCGTGTTAAAGAGCTTACCCTAACTATTAATAAGTTATTAATAGAGGTATCTTACGTAATTAAAGAAAAAATACCGCTTCTAAAAAATCTTTATAACTTATCTCTTACCTTTAACTTAGAAGAAGACAACTCTTAAGAAATAATTAAGCTAATTCTAAAAAATATTAAAAGCGTATAAATCCGAAGTTTAAAACTCTCTAATTTTTTTACCTCTTCTTACTTTTTTATAACAGTCTTAAAACCCTTTAAGTTTTCTTTTAGAAAACTTACTATTAAACACGTTATCTTTTATGGGGGAGATAATAGCGGAGATAACAGTAGAGATAATAGTAAAGATGGCATTAGAAGCTTTACTAATTTTATTTAGCATTTTAAAAGACACTTCTAATTAGACTATATTTGCTTTAAGTAAATTAGTAGCTATTATATATTCCCTAGCTCTATTGTATTAAATATAGACAGCTTACCTTTATTTTTTTCTAATATAGTTTTAAAATACAATTAATTATACTATTAATAGTTGTATTTACTCACTACTATAAACTATCTAAAACTTATAGGTCTAAAGCCATTAAATAGAATCTACCGGGAATAGCTAAGGAAAATTCCTCTTTAATATGCTAAATAAACAAAGTTAGTCTTAAAAAAAGCTTTTTTAAGAGTAAGCTCCGTTAAGGAAGGCCTAAAGGGCCGCAAGACCTCTTTAAGAATTTTTATTAATTAAGTGGCAATATCGACCGGGTGGTAATGGCGAACTATTGTCGTAAGCATTGTCGTTAGCCTTTTACCACCTACCTAGTATATATAGTAAGGCTCTAGAGCCTCTTGAAATAAGATAAAATCTTCCTTTTTTTAATCTATATTAGATTGATAAAGTATAGGTTATAGGACTATTAGCAGCAGCAAACTATAAAGGCATTTAGGTTATTATTAATAGAGTAATAAACTGGGAGAAACGAAGCGGCGCAACGTTTAAAGGTAAAAAGACTATATTAGTGCACTTTATGAGAAACGCGGAGCAGACTAATACTACCCTATTTATAATTAAAGGAAAAACAGTTATATTAGGGTATATAGTAGTTATAGATGCGGAGCTTTAGTATAAGTAATATATTAAAGCAGCTACTAAGGGCCTTATCGTAGTTATAGCACTAAAGAGGCTCTAAATAGTATCCCCTTTAATTGTAAGATAGCTGTTTAGGGCAATAGTAGTGCTAATAGTAGACTACGCCTTAAATATTTGGATATACGCTTGCGGGGTTCCGCTATAGCCGTATTAAACTGGGTATAAAGAATTAGAGCGCTTCTTTTACCTATAGGTTTATATAAAAAGTAAGCTTAAAGCTAAAATTAATTCCTAGCCTAATTTTAGCTATAAGCTTTTATAGTGTAGGAATTAAATAAGCGACTTTAATCTTAAATATAGCTTTAAAGACTCTATATATATACAAAAAGGGTAGTAAAAAAAATAGCGACGATTACCTTAGTAGATAGCGCTTATAATTAGCAATAATATACGAGTTAAGAAACGGGTAGTAAGTTATAAAGTAATACGAACCTCGGTAGTTAGTTATATTAGCTCTACTAAAAATATTTTATATTACAGTTTTACTTCTTACTTACTCTCTGTTTATATTTTAGTTACTTAATTATTTATATTACGCAGCTAAAGAGAAAGACTATTCTAGCGATTTAAGAATAATGCTAGAAAAGAATATAGACAAGTCCCTAAAAGTATTATATCTGCTAAATTCCATAGGACCTTTAATAAAATAGTAACTATATATATCCTTAAAGCAAATATAATTTAATAAGAAACTTTCCCTAAGGTCCTAAATAAAATCTGTAAATAAGTTCTTTATAAAAAATACATATTATAGAGTAAGTTCCCTTAAAGAAAGCTTAAGTTATTATAAGGCATTTATAAGAAACTTAATACGGTCCCTTCTAGACCTAAATATCTTAAAACTTTAAAGACTGTAAAGATTAATTACCTTTAATTCATCTATAATCTACCGAGGTATATACTTTAGAGTAAAATTAAAATCTAAGGATAATTCCTTAAGATCTAGTAATTATAGTAGTAAATCCCAAATCCGAATAGTTGGCTTAAAATTACCGTGACGTAATAAATTAGAATTAAACTTTAGAGTAAAAGCTAAGATATTCTTTAGGGCTTCTCGCATATATTCCTTAGCAAAATCATAATACATTGTATTCTCTAGGTGAATTTTAAGAGGCCGACGCTGCCCTTTTATAGCCTATATCTTATCTAAGCAGCACTAAAGCTTTATAGATATTATTCTTCTTAGATGGTAATCAGGGGATTTACAGAGTATAATTATATTGCACTTTGTATCTTATAAAACTTTTATAATTAAAAAAGAAAATTCCTTAATTACGTCTATTATTAAAGAGGTAGCATTAAGGTTAAGTAAAATAGTCTAGAGGTATTAAGACCTTTTCTTAGTAAGAAAGTCTTCTAATTTGTCTAATTTACGGAGATCCACTAATATAAAGCAAAAGCAGTTGTTTTAGAAAGTATTATAGCCTTTATTATAAAGAGCCCTATAACTTAATAATATACTATAAGTATCCTTAATTAGCAAAAAGCTAATAATATCGCTAAAAAGCTTTGTTAGTAACTTAAATATAAGTAGCATATTTTTTTATCTTAAAGGAAGGGATAAATTTATATCTTTCTTAACTCGTTTATTAAATTAGCTCGCCTGTTTATCTTTTATAGGTCTAAGTTTAGAGTCTAAATTAGTTTCTAGTCTATTTTTAGTTATACTTTATAAAAATTAAATAGAATTAGGCATGCTTTAAAAATAGAATTAAGTTATAAGCATTAATAAAGCATATTATTAAATCTATATTATTAGAATTTAAATATTACTTAGTATAAAATATTAAGCTCTTATATACTATAGGAAAACTTAAAATTAAGTATCTACTATATAAAACGCATATTATTTATAACGGCGCTATAGCATATTATCTATTAAATTCTACTATATTCTGCCACACCCTACTAGCGCTTTAGTGGCTAGCTCTATATATATTTATATATATTTACATCAGTCCTAATAACTCCTTTTCCTTCTCCTTAGCTTAGTATTTTTATAATATAGTATTTGTTTAAGCTTCGGTTTAGAGGCATTTATTTAAGCTATAACATTATTACCCTTTCTTTATTGGAAGAGTTTTAGTACAAGCAGAATTAGTTAGAAGAGAGTATAGTATATTATATTTAGTAATAGTACAAGCTTTTAAATGCTTAAAGATTAAGAAAGGGAGCATTTTTATATCTAAAAGCCTATAGATCCTAAACTAGAGATTATAACTCTCTATATTTTAACTAGGGCCTAAATAGGTTTTAGACTAAAGCCTAAATAGGGTCTAAACTGAAATAGCAATTCTTTTAGCTATTAAAGACAGGTACCCTAAAATTAATTAGATTACCCTTTAATCCGCCAGTATAAGTATCCCTCTATTAGCTGCTAATCGTTCTTAATCTAGATTTAGAAATATGCCTAGCACCTAAAACCACCTTAATTAAAAAAAAAAGAGGGCTCTACTAATAATAATACCTCTATATACACTAACTATATAATTATATCTATCTAAGTAAATAAAGCGGCAATAAAGTATAATATTCTCGCATCGGTTTTTTTATAGCTTATACTAGCTAGATATATTATTCTCCTAACTACCTTTACTTTTTTTAAGAATTCTTAGATTTTTAGTAACAGTAAAGATAAAAAGATAGTTTAACATATAATTTAAAATGTGCCGATTCTACTGGTAGTAGTGCTTCTATTTATTATAGGAACATTAGGAATATTCTAGCTATAGTTAGCTTAGCGACACAATTATATATAGCTACTTAGAAACCTATTCCTATAAGTAGTTAGAATTATATAAGCGGAGTAGAGCACTAATTAAAAAGACAGCCCTGGCTTAGTTAATTTGTGGTTTAAGTTTACTACTACGCTAATTAACGTGTACACCGCTTAAGGTAGGCATTAGTTTATAACTACAAAAGTTACAATTATTGTAATTTATATTTATATAGGGAATATATCTATATAGTCTTTATAGTACGCCTAGCTTTTAAATAAGTCTAAAAAGCTTAAGAATAAAAAACTAGTAAACGATAAATAGACATTTATATTACGGTACTAGCAGAAAACAGCAGATTACAGCGGTAGAAAGTGGTAAATAGCTATAGTTACGTAACTAGTGGTTTGTATAAAACTTTAAGCGGCACTACTATTTTTCTCCTTTCCTTTTTCTAGCTTTAGATCCTCGTTAATAAAAAATCCAATTATATAGGCTTGCATGCGTCCTTCCTGCTATACTTATACCTTAATTAACTAAGTCGCTAATAACTTACACTTTAGTATTATTTATAGGGCGGTAGGCTTTTAAGGTAAATTGATTTAAGATATACCTAGCATTTATCTATAGTAATTTACCTTTATTATTTATACTAAATAGCATTTTTAGTACTAGAAAGCTTAAATGCATTAGCTATAGCTTTAGAAAAAAATAGTGTAAAACCTATAAGCGAAACACTAAACACTAGCAGCCAGCCCATTTTAGAGTAATAATACGTATTATTAGCTAAGCTTAGTTTAAATTTAGATACAATACTCTTTTATAAAAAATATTAGTAAAGGAACATATGGCTATAAGAGTAATAGCACTTTCTTATTTAATGTTACTTTATATAAGAAACTTTCCTATAATCTGCTAGTATATAGTATAATTTAGGAACGCTAGAAGGTACTCCTTATACTAATACTTAACTAGCTTGGTTTATATTAGCTTACTATAGTAATAGTAATAGGAGGGAATAAACAATAGTAAAGCGAGTAAAGGATGGCGCGGAGTTAGGGACCGAGCCAGACCCTAAAGAATAGCCTATTTTTAGGCATATCCATTTTTAGCCGCCCTAGTTTCTAAATCCTTAGATTTTTAAGGCCGTATTAGGTAGTAATTAAGGAGTAGAAAGCTGCGAGAGTTCTAATATCCTTAGCAAACCTTAAATTTTCTAACGTATACTATAAGCGAGCGGTCTACCTCAAAACTCACCAAAAATCGTAAAAATCGTACCTTAATATCTTAACAACCACTTTATAATAAATTCTAATAATTTAGATTTAGGCTTTTATATATACTTTATAGCTTCTATTAAAGTTATATAGGTAATAGTTTAGTGGTTTTTAAGATAGATCAATTTAGCCCCAATTTAGCCCCGGTTTAGCCCCTAAATCACTTTATTTTAAAAACTACTAAACTATTTACTATATAACTTTAATAGAAGCTATAAAGTATATATAAAAGCCTAAACCTAAATTATTAAAATTTATTATTAAGTGGTTGTTAAGATATTAAGGTACGATTTTTACGATTTTTAGTGAGTTTTGAGGTAGACCGCTCGCTTGGGTGGACCGCTCGCTTATAGTGTACGTTATACTAACTCTAAACGTTTAATTAATAACACGCGTATAGGGCTGTAAGCCATAGCTTAGAAATAAGCAAATTACACTTTAAAAAGTTGTATAACCCTAGTCTATACTTTATAAACCCTTAAAATTGCGGGGAGACTAATATATAGAAGATAGAGCCCACTCTCTACAATAGGGTCTCGTAAATATTAATAAAGGCGTTAATAGATTAAACTTAGAAAGAACTAATAAATATATAATGCTGTTTTAGGTGCGAGTTAATATAAATTAGCTACAAATATAGGAGACTTAACTATAAAGTCAATTCCTTATTATATAATCTAACGGTATTAATATAGCGAAGCACTTTACTAGAATATGGCTAAGAACCTAAAACAACTCCAGTTCTAATAAGCTGCCCCTTAGTAATAAATGACCGTACAACTCTACTTAATCTATGTTTTACCTAACGTCTTTTATATAACACCGCGGTTTAAGAACCCTTAGAAATGTAAATCAGATAGCTAAAGGGCTGTATAAGAGATAATTTGGTAAACTAGGGAAATTTTAGCTTTGTCTATCTAAACGCCTTATTAGGGAGTGTTATCAAGATCCCTCACTTTAAAAACGACGATGTAATTCTTATTAAAAGAGCTATATACGAGCGCTTTAACAAATATAGCGGTAATGCGGGGCTTTTACAATATCGAGGGCGTTATAACGCTGGTATTCGGCTTAAGTTTATAAGTAATTATAATCTCTAAGCTTATCTTCGGGATTATAAGGACAATATTACTTTAAAACAGCAGCTTTAATAGGGACAAGAAATTGCGGATACGGTTACTTTTATCTATTTAAACGGCGTAATCTATAGGGACCTGCAATGCTATAATATTCTCTTAGACCAAGATTTGCATATAAAAGTCGCCAACTTTAGTAGCTTATTTTTAGATAGCTCTGCTCTCCTTATTACCGTAGCTTATAATTATTAATACCCTAAAGAGCTACTATCGGTATAGGTAGATATCTTCGCCCTTAAATCCACCCTATATAAAGTGGCAAGTGGCCAAACTCCTTTTAATAGTTAGACTAATAAAGAGATTAAAGAGTTATTTAAAAGCTATTAATTCTTTAACACGGAACACTTAGGTCTTATAAGCTATATTATTATAAACTACTAAGAAGGAAATTACCATAGTGCAGATAAAGTCATAGAAAAATTTAAAGGTATATTATTTTCGCTAAAAACTTTAATACTAATAACAAGTTTAGAGAGCCGTTAAATCACTCCTAAATCCTTCAACCCCTCCAAAATAGCAGCATTAGCCTTTACAATATTGGCATTTAGGTTACTCGCGGCAGTCTTATAGGTTTGGAGATTAGCACGTTAATAAGTACACTTAACGTTAAATATACTATTAGGTGTAGTTAGGGCAATTCCTTTTTACTAAGAAACTACCTAATTGCATAATTACTCCGTTTCTACCCTTTATCGGCTTTAAGTCTAAGTAAGGAGTTTCGCTATTTAGTATATTTAGGCAATAGTCCTAAATCTTGTAGTTAACTATATAGTTATATATATACTTTTTAGGGAAAGATATATAGTAGCACATCTTATTTGCCGTACTCTCGCAGTATATTTAATAAATATTTATAGACGTCTTGGAAGGTTTTAAGGTGGTGGTTAATATTTAAAATATTTAATAATAGGAAGTGAGGAAGAGATTATATACGCTATAATAATACTAAAATATATTTTAAAAATAGGATAGTGTTAAAATTAATACTATAAAAATATAGTTTAATATAAGTATATGTAATGGAACCTTATAGTAGGAACTACAGTAGGCTCGTTATTAGGCTAGGTATATAGGTGATATAAACTAAAGTTAACAACGTAATAACAACTAGTGGAGTAGTTGCCCAATAGATTAACTTTAATTGTATTCTAAGAATTACTATAAGGAAGGAACTATCTAGGTAGGGACTAAGGGTCCTTAAATATATAACCGTACTCCTATAAAATCCTTCTTATATATAATAAATATATACTCTATTTGCTTTATAACGGATTATATAGATTATATAGATTATATAAATTACATTATATAACCTTAGCTACCATTCCTTATTATATAGCTCTATCGGCTCTATCTTAGACCGTGCTTATATTAACTAACTAGATTCTTCTAACTCTTCCCTAAGTAGTTATAATATCGTGCTTAAAGCGTCCGTAATACCATCTCCCTCCTTTCTATCTTCGTCCTTAAAGATTCCTAATATCTCTAAGTTATTTACTAGAGGTATAATGTCCGTCTAATTAATTTAGTTAATATTATTACTTATTATACCTAAAGCAATTTCCTCATCTTTAACTGTCCGTCGTGCTTACACTATTGCTATAATATTATCTCTTAGTAAGATTATACTATCTCCGTATTCTTATTATTTAAAAAAGGGGTTAGTTTATATTACGTTAGCAAGTCCATTCTTGCAATAACCGTCCTTTTACTTAAAGTACACTAAAGCAAATATTTATTTGTCTTGCGACGTTCGCTCTATTTCTAATGCTAAATATATATAACTTATTACCCTTAGTAGTTATCTAGTTCCTTAATTAATTTATCTTAGGGTCTTATGTTTAATCTACTGCTACGCAGCTAGATAATAAACTATCTATTACTCTAGCAGAGTTACGCTATTCTTATAACGTAGAACGGAAGGCTACTAATACTTAGTAACGGGCCCTTAAGTCTTATCTTATAGCGTCTACTTAGTTAATCTATCTTAAGAAGGTTTATAAGAAGGTTTATTCTAAGGAGCAGAAACTAATAGAATAGGGTCTATAGAAACTTAGTAATAAAAGAACGGATTCTCTTCTAGCTAAGAAGGAAATAGATTTAAGTAGCTTAGTAACTGCTCTTCTTAGGTCCCCCTTAGGTAACTTATTTTTTAATAATCCTTCTTTATTAATACTACCTGACCTAATTTCTTTTAATACTCCTATACCTTTCCTATAGCGTTTTTTAAATTCTCTAGTAGCTCCTAGGTAGTCTTATTATAGCCTATCTACTTTACCTTATACTATATTTTATTATTAATATCCTTATAGCTAATAATCTTTAAAACTTACTATTCATCTTCTTCTTATCCTCTATACGTATCTGCTTTATAAACTAGTGGCTTAATATTTCTGTATACTAGCTCTAGCATTACAATATACTATATAGGGTAAATCTTTATTTTAGCTAGTAGGTTTAACTTAAATGTAACTAGTAAAATCCTTTACTTAATTTTAAAAGGTCCTAGTCTAACGTAGTCTAATTTCTTACTTAGTTGTTAACTCTTAAAATTTTTATATAGTAGCTATACTTTATCTCCCTCCTTAAGATCTAGTCCCTTAGATCTCTTAGTATTATAGTACCTTTTTATTCTCTCTTATACTTTCTTTACTAATTCCATAAGGTCTATATAAAGATTTATTAACGTCTTTATTCTTTCTTTAGCTATACTACTTATTTTCTTCGCTTACTATAGTAACAATGATATTCTTAGCTTATATCCGTAATTTGCCTTAAATAGTAATATACTTATTCCTTCTTATAGTATTATATTATATATAAACTATATAACTAGTAATAGTAATACCTAATTATTCTATATATAATTAATATAGTGTTTTAGGTACTGTTCTAGTATCTAATTTAGTCTTTCTATTTAACTGTCTATCTATAGATAATATGTGGTAAAAGTTACTACTCTTACTCCTTATTTCACTAAGAATACCTTTTAAAATACTACTATAAATCTTAGATCTCTATCTAATATAATCTTACTTAGTACTCTATATCTTGCGAATACTTCCTTAATATAAATTCTAGCGACATCTTCTGCTAATATTTCTTCTGTGCATACTATAAAGTATCCCCACATTATAATCTTATCTAGTAATAGGATCTCTTAACTTTAGTAACTTAATAATAAAGTCCCATAATATAACCTCCTATAATCTCTTTAGTATTTTAATAGGTTATAGCCCTCCATATAGCTTATACCTCGTTAGTTTATTTCTTTAGTAATCTAGATATTCCTTTATAACTTTCCGTGCTAAGCCCTAGATTTTATTAATAATATACTCCTCCTAGAGTCTTAATACTAAGCCTATAGCTCTATTATATCCTTAAGTTAATCCTTTATAGAATTCTTCTATAAATTGCTCTGCTATACTTTTTAGGATATACTTCGCTTCTTAATTTTTGTATATATCCATCTATAAATCTTCTAGCTATGCTTTTAGAATTCTTTACGCCTAAAAGCTTTCTAGTGACTTATAAACTCTTTCTAGTTCGTCATCTCCTTAAGTTACTATAATTTTTAGATAATTATACCTAATTAATCCGTCTATATCTCTTTGCAGTAAAGCCCCTAATGGCTTTTCGTTATTTTATAGTTTAGCTTTTTAACTTAGAGCGTCTGCTTATATATTATCTATACCTTTAGTATACTAAATTCTAAAATAGTATTCCGTAAGTATCTCTACCCATTTAACCTATCTTTAGTTAAGTTCCTTTATTATTAGGAATCCCGTTAGGTTCTTATAATCTATCTTAACTATAAATAGTTTTTTTATACCTTATAAGAATACTCTCTATTTTTTTAGTGCTATAACTATACCTAATAACTCCTTATTATAGATGTTATAGTTTAACTTTAGTAGTATTATCTTTTAACTATAGTATACCACTAGGTGCTATCTATTTTAATATTTTTATATAAAGCACGCCCCTAGTATATAGTTTAATATATTTATTTCTATAACCGTTTCTAATCCTAGTTAATAGATCTTAAGAACTAGTTCTTAGGTAAACAATTCTTTAACTCTTTTAAATAATTCTTACTGTTTCTCTCCCTATACCTATAGTTCTTCTTTCTTTATTAGTTATATAAATGGTTTAATATCCTTTAACTACTGCGCTATAAACTATCTATAGTAATTGTAAAACCCTAGGAATAATCTTAACTACGCAATATTTTCTAGTTCTTACCAATTTACTATAGCTTTAATTTTCTTTAGGTCTACACTAAGTTGGCCTAGTTTAATAATAAATCTAACGAAATCGGTTTTTTTGGTAAAGAACTCGCATTTCTTAATTACTACTAATATCTATTCTTCTTATAGTCTCTTTAAGACCTATTTAATATATTCCCTATATTCTTCCTTAGTTATTAAGTAGATAATAATATTGTTAAAATATACTATAACAAATTTATCTAAGTATTCCCTTAATACGCTGTTAATATACTTCTAAAACGTTACTAGTGCGTTTATAAGTCTAAATTGCATAACTAATAGTTTATATAGCTCTTCCTTTAACCTAAAGGCCGCCTTCCATTTATTGCCTTTCTTAATTCTAATCTAATAGTACGCCTATCTTAGATCTATCTTTATAAAGATTTATACATTACCTATCCTATCTTAGATTTCGCTAATTAAGGGTAAAAGATACCTATCCTTTCTAGTAATACTATTTAACTATCGGTAGTTAATATATAGCCTTAGTTTACCGTTTTTCTTTAGTATAAATAGTACTAGATAACCCGCTAATAACTGCGGTGGTCTAATATATCCCTTTTATAAATTTTCCTAAACAAACTCTTTAATGCTCTACCTTCTTCTTTAGTAAGCTTATAGATTAGAAAGAACCTTAGACTTATTCCTAGTTCTAATTCTATCTTATAATCTTATACTGCATATTTTAACAGCTTCTTGCTTTCCAGTAACTATAGTTTCTTACCGTACTTATAGTATCTCTTTAGTATATAACTTAGTCCTTTTTCTATTTCTTTATAGGTTGCCCCTATTTAGTACTATACTAACTTAGCTTGTTATCACATTTTACAGCATTAAATATTCCTAATATTAACCTAACCTATAACCTAATCGATCTTTAGATTATATTCCTATAACTAAGGCATTCCTAGTACTACCTTATTATTCCCCAATAGTAATATATTAAAAGATATCTTAATCTATCTTCTTTTAATAGTTAACTAAATAGGTCCTATTTTAAGATTAATAATGCCTCCTCTATAGGCTATNNGATCTCNTAAAATTGTTACTAATANGTAANGNNNNTNCTTTTNCCTATATAGTANNCCNATTNTTTNAACTNCTACTANTAAGATATAGTTCCTTATTACTCCACTATCTATTAATACCTTAAACTATTAATCTTACCACTTAACTTATAGATTTAGGTGTTATCTTTAAATTCCTTTAAGGGTCTAAGGCTTTACTACTAGTTCCCTCTAGTCTTATAGGCCTCTACTTTTCCTAACTATTAGCTGCTTAATCCTATTTGTACTTAGTCCACTTTTAGCCAATACTTAGTTCGCTTTTTATCTTTAATATACTATAGATACATATTCTCTAGGCATTCCTACTACTATTATCTATCTAGGTATTCTTCTATAAGAAATCTTCCTAATTAAAGTATTAAGTCCCCTTAGGCTTATACTTCTACTAAATGCCAACTATATATATACTTAGCGTTCCTATATTTCGCCTTATTTAATAACTAGTATATCCTTACTAGGTACTTCCGGTTCTTATCTTTTAGTATTCTATATATATTACACGCATTATCTACATATATAATCTATACTAAGGTATAGTATACTTAGTATCTTAGGTCAACTCTTAGCTCGTCTTTATTCTTAAGTTTAAACCTCTTTTATAATAATCTAAGCGTTATAACTTCGTTCGCAGGTACTATAATTTACCTCTTACTTCTCTAGTCCTCTAACCACTCCTTTAGATCTTTTAACGTTATAATTAAGGCCCCTTTAATATAACTTATAGCCTTTTCTATAATTAGGTGGTCCTAGATAACTTTTTCATCTAACTATATATAGAAATCTTCCCACTTATCATTATGTCTTTGTCTATACCACCTTTAGTGCAGCTACTAGAGTATATACGGCGTATCTATAAGAAAGTATCTTCTTATTACTGCGTCGTGGCAGCCCTTTATATATCATTCCTTAAACCTAGTTAAAATCCCTAAATCCTCTGCTTATTCTAGTTTAGTAAGCCACTTAGCTCTTAATATACCTATCTTAGGCCTATTAGTAATCCTTTATATAGATACTCTATCCCTTATACAACCTAGTATACTAGATTTCTTATCTAGTTTCTGTTCTTGCTATAAGGTAATCCTTACTCTAAATTTCTCTATAGTTTCTTTCTTTTTACGTCTTACAAGTAGATCTCTAAAGTCTTCTTACTTCTTAGTCTTAATATCGACTTTCTAATCTTTAGGCTAAATACTATATTCTCTTAGTAAGTCTTTTAGGTCTATATATTTATCTCCTAATTTAACTACTGTCTATATTATAGATTCTCTAGTCTATAAAGAAGCTCCTTACCTCTTATCTATAGGTGCCCTTATTTATACTCCAAATTCTTAGTCCTTTAGATTCTTTAATCCTAAGCTTACTTCTAACTTAAGCTTTACTCCTACCTTAGTCTAACTAGGCTTAAGTATTCTTATCTTATCTTAAAAGTCTTAAATCTTACTTATCTCGTCTTAAGAATCTTATACCTATAGGAAACTCTATCCCAAGCTCATTCGTATATCCTTAAACTAAGCTACTACTCTACTCTATCGGTTTCTATCTATTATAAGTCCTTAAGCTTCTCTTATCTCGTCTTAAGAATCTTAAGCCTTTAGCTTTTTGCCTTTATTAAGTGCCGAAGTAGTTCTTTACCCTACTTCTCTTGCGTCTTATAAAGCGATAGACATTATATCTAGTGGGGTTTTAATCCCTACTAATATTCCCTATTCTATAGTAGAATTATTCTCTACCTTTTATATAATATCTCTAAGGTCCGCATACTCCTAGTAAGCTGCTTTTATTGCCTTATTGTTATAGAATATTTTATCTACGTTAAATTCATTATCCTTAATATCCGATCTACGAACTAGTTCGTTAATTCCTTTACACTCTAAGGATTTTAGCTCTTATAGCCAATAGCTTGCGCTATACTTAGCATCTTTATAAATTTAGTATATATTGTTATAACAAAACGCAAAACTTCTAATTAAACACTCTTTTGTTCCTTATAGTACGCTATTATCCCTCTATATATATACGTCTCCTACTATTAGTCTAGTTCCCTTTATTATATAGTAATTCTAACCATCTTTATAATCCCTTATAAAGTGACCCTATTTCCTATAATTTATATAAGCTCTATCCTTAAACTACTAGCTTTACTATAGAGTCCGCCTAAATATCTTCTACTACTAAGATCCCTAGTTTAGCCTCTNCTCCTTAGTTCTATAATTACTAGATCCTTAACTTCTAGGTTTTTATAGTTTTTTACTCCATCTCTTATAGGCTTCTTTAGTACCACTTAGGTTTATTAGCTTTACGCTACACTATAGTTTTTAATTTAGCTTTAGTCGTTACGTGCTTTACGCCTTATATAACTATAAAACTCTATCCTAACCTCTCTTAGCCTATTCTCTTTAGTAGATCTAATTATTAATTTTAATCGCCTAATCTATTAACTCTCTTAAGGCGTCCGTATCTTCTATTAAAATAATTACGTCCTAGACTTTAGCCTTAAGTCCTTACTTATACTATACTATAAGCGCCTTATTATTCCACTTAATTTATATTACTAGTGTCTAGAACTACGTCATATACTTAATTACTAAGGTTTATTACGTAATATCTTAGAGTTTTCTTTTTACCGTAGTTACTGCCTCTAGGTCTCTAAATATTTATATAAGTCGCTCCGTAAACCCTTCTTAGCTTAAGAATATAAATCGTACCTCTTAGTTAGTGGTCGTTATTTTATTTGCTTATATTTCTATAAGGTAAAGCTTAAACCACTTAAGTACCCTTCCTAATAGGAATAGTCCCGCATAGGCTATTCGATCTATAGGTGTTAGTAACTTTACCCCTTCTTATATAACTTTAAAGTGCATTTAGGTAAGAAACCCCTTAAGCTTTAACCTTTCTCCTAAGTACCTTTTAATTAATAGTAACTTAATTTTTACTACTCTAATCCCATTAACCCTTTCTTCTAATGCTATATTATTTATTATTAACTAGTTAACTATCTCTTATAGTTATCTAACCGTTATAGGTTGTTATAAATTAGTATCTGCTATACTAGTATCGCCTAACCTTAAAATAGTTGCCGCCGTTAATAGCGTTATAGTAGCTGCTTTTAGTGGCATATTATTCGACTTCCTATATTTAATACTATATCTAGGTAGTAATTATATAACGAAACCTTATAGCAGGAACTATAGTAGGCTTGTTATTAGGCTAGGTATATAGGTAATATAAACTAAAGTTAACAATATAATAATAACTAGTGGAGTAGTTGCCTAACAGATTAACTCTAATTATATTCTGAGAATTACTATAAGGAAGGAACTATCTAGGTAGGGATTAAGGGTCCTTAAATACACAACCATACTCCTATAAAATCCTTCTTATATATAATAAACGTGTACTTTATCTTCTCTATAACGGATTATATTATATAACCTTAGCTACTATTCCTCGTCACATAGCTTTATCGGCTCCATCCTGGACCATACTTATATTAACTAACTAGCTTCTTCCAACTCTTCCCCAAGTAGTCGTAACATCGTGCTTAAAGCGTCCGTAATAGTATACTAATGCACATCAATATATACTAAATCATCACGCCTTAGTAGATACCCCTCCTCTGCCTAGCGAAATTCCCTAAATATATATTTATAAAAGCAGAGTGTCTTAAAACTTTTAAATTATATATTTTTTTAATAGAGCTATTAATCTATGATTTTAAAATTCACACTTAGGCCTATAGTTATAATAGAGCAGGGGGGGATAGCTAAAGTAGCTCTTAACGCCACTAATAGGACGATTAATAGCATAACCAACTATAGTTATGTTCTTGCTGTAGAGTGGTTTCTATATAAAGAAATAGCCGAAGAATAAGAAGACATTAAGTAACGTCTATCCCTACGTCCTAAGACACACCCTATTACGAGACAAATCTATAGTTTTAAAATTATAAAATCTTTCTTGGTAAGTCTACAAAGTTGTTATTTATATATTACTTTCTTTAACTGCCTTTCTCTAAGGAGACTACTTAGCAATAAAGAAAAGACCATAGTTAATCATGCTATTAATCGTTTTAATTACGCTACTAATCACCGCTTCGGCTATTCCCCCTTATTTAATCGCGACTATTAAAGTATTTTCAAAATTCGGAGTACTTAGGGAAAGGTTCTATAATAAAGTAATATAGCTCTAAAATTTAAAGACACCTAGAGAGGAAAACAATGCAGTCTAGGAGTTACGCCGGTGCGAATAAAAGGGCCACATGTTTTAGTGCTTAGTCATACGCATTAACCGAGTCACAATATACTATATTCACGCCCGGGTTTGCTATATGTTTCATAGCCACAATTCTTAGGCCTAATTACGTGCGTTGCATAGAATGGTCACGCGTGTGGCGTAAGAGCAGGTTTCTCAAAACATTTCTATCGGCAGGTACGCGGCTAGTGCCTAGGCCCAGGAGAGCGCTCTCTCCGTCTCCTTCCATATCGCCATCATAACGGTAATATGGACACAGCCAGTCAAATATTAGCGCGAAGCGTGCCTCCTGTTATATCGTGCTCTTGCAGATCATGGCAACGTTCTACACTCTACACTCTATTATCGTGCTCATAGACGACGCTCGATGGATGAGAAAGCTAGAGCCAACACTACCTCATTCCGTAGGAGGAGGATATCCTTGTTAAGTATTTGCTACACCATCCTTAGCATGGTGCTAACGATGCAATGCTTTCATAACGACAACCCCACGTCGCCATAAAATGGAGTTACTACTCAAGGCATCCGACTTCTCCCATGCGCAGCTGAGGAAGGAGTTGCGGAACTTTCACATCAAATTTTGTCACCCAGACAAATTCTTGGCTTGCAAAGAGGGTGTCCGGGAGCAATTTTAAAAATTGGCAACGTCGCACTTTAAAACAGTACTGGAACCGTGGTATAATAAGCTTGGTCGTCAAGAGCAGGCACCTGAGAATACAGCATGACATTCGATACAATAGTAGCACCCCAAAACATTTTCACAGAAATCTAAAATTGTTTGTGAGCGGCCCACCAGCCGTCTAGTGCCACAAAAATTGCATTATGTAAGCATAAACGCTTGGCGTCTCGAGGGCAGGCTTTTGTTAGGGACCGATCTTGCATGAATTTGCAGACTGCATCAGCTACAAAGCTAAGTTATCAATTAAGTAAGGGTTTCATCATCATCTATTATCCATTACGAGTAACCGACTTCAGACATTTAGTCGCAAGTAATTGCTGCAAGGTAATAAGTCACACCCGGGGCACACGAGACAGATATCCAGCAGATCAGACGGGCGAACATAGGACCATATTGAGTGAAACTTAACGAGGCAATAAAATAGTGCAATAAGGCAGTGAGATGTTTTATATTTGCGACCTTTGTTTCCTCAATCTTAATATCGCAACTTAAAGAGGCAAACTTCGTGTTTATCGTTGCTCCAGACACCAGATTTCACTTGACGTCCAGCCAGAAGAGATGTGGCCATCAGGTCAACTCTCGTCTCGTAGGCTTACACTTAAGATCTTGCAGTCTCAATTGCATACCTTTCAGCTCCTCATCCCCCGGACAAAGCAACCTCCTGCTATCCCTTGTGTGGAACCAAACTCCCCCAAGCAGCATAGCCATAAGAGCCAGTCCTCCCCCAGCAGTAACGCTGAGCTCAACCCACCTCATCTTATCCTGAAAGCCGACTAAATTCCACAGATCAATAACCTGATTCTCCTTCCTATAAAATGCCGTACCCGAACCTTTGCACTTGCACGTGCTCGTCATACCAATGTGTGTAATGATGATGATGATGAGAATACAGAAAGAGATTACGATGTCTTTGCGAATTGTGCGATGCCAGAGACTGGCGTAGGAGCCGGCTGTGGTGTGCGTCAGACTGAAGACATAGTCAAGGAAAAGACTCAAGATCCAAAGGGCGTAGATGATGCTCCACATTAAGGAGCGACATCCAAATCCGTAGTGGCCGATTGCAAAGAAAGAATTAAAGAGGGCTGCCAGATAGGAGACGGAGACGAAGCTGAGAGCAATTGCCAGAAGAGTCAGGGCTTGGAAGTCGCGGCTGTCGCGGCTGTCGTAGGGCGTGATACGTTTATGAGGTCTCCAGGTTGGGTTCATGCCTAGATAGCCTGCTTCCTTGTGCCACTCGTCCGTAAGATCGAGTATGGGAGGTATTCTGACAGCGATAAGCTCCTCTTCACTTCCGGCACCAGACATTCGCTTCCATATCTCTTTATGGTCAGTGCTAATCGTGAAGAAGAGACTGTCTTCTGTCTGTCTGCTCACAGCTCGATCTCTCAACTCGAGCTTCCGTTGCAAATTCTTCAGTACGATCAGCGGGCCTAGAGGAGATTTGAAGGCTCCAATGCTACCACTCATTTGGACCAGAGCAACGAGATGGAAACTCAGAATCACCATGGGGATAGTGCGAGATGACCACGGCTTGCTGCTGTTTTCGTACTGTCTGATGAAGGATCCGATGAGAGACCCAAGAAGGCCGGCTATCGCGAACCAAGTTCCGAGTTGAGTGTTGTTGCGATGGGCAACAAGATCGTGTCTTGCTTGGGCCAAGTATATAATCTCGTGTGGATCTAGGAAGCGTTCGCGGACAGCAGCTGATGCTGAAGCTGTCGTGTCCTGAGACAAGCTTGTGGTCATTAGAGGCTCCTTTCTCCTGCCTTGGTTTCCAATATCAATCTCTTGAGCCTCAACGGAGGCAGATACTGATCCTGGGCTGCAAGAATCTTCGATGGCGGTGGTTGTCAAAGGTTTGAAGTTACGGTTTGCGACTGGTTTTCGGGCAATCAATTTGGTCCTAACGACAGGTAAAGGCGTTGTCCTTCCAAGAATAAGTCCTGCTTGCTGCTGAGGAAGAGTTGCTGTACGGCTAGCTCGAGCTATTAGTCTCTGAATGATAGGCGGATGATTCCATCCAACTTCATCGCAAGAGGCAACCACGGCTGCTATATCTCTCGCAATCTCTTCAGCCAATGCCAGGTTGAACCCTTGTGGTTCAATCTCTCTCCAACTGGAAACCACAGCCTTAAATGCTTGGTGATAACATCTGCGAAATACTTCATGTCTGGTGAGCAAAGCATGTAGGCTTCCAATTGGATTCCCAAAGATCGCGACAGACACAGCGAAGGTGTTTTTCTTCCCCAAACATGCAAACTGAAAATGTGCGGCCAGAACAATAACCGGTAGGATCCACAGAAAATACCGATCCAGAATATCACTCCAAGCATCAAAGTCAATGCTGTCTCCGCAGATGGAGTCGCAGCCTTGTCTGGATAGTATCGGCCTTGATATATTCTGGTTTGGGACACATATAAAGTTTGGGTTGGCGCAATCGACTGGAGCCAGCTGAGTGAGCTTGACAAGACATTGATCGAAGTCTGTCTGCTTGATAGCAGCTACAACTTGAGAAATAAGAGTTGCTAAGTACAGGAACAAGAGCAGCGAAGGTTGATGCATTAAAAGGCACATTTAAAACAGATCTCAATCGTGCTGGCTGTAAGCGGACACGGGGGTAGACTTCGTTTCAATGATACAATTTGCATTCGGCCTTATTTAGGGTACATGTCCATGTTTTAGCAGAATTCCAAGTTGTGCGACTTTGCTTAAATTACGACTAATCCGACCGCAGTCACTTCTAGGCGCTACTTTGATATGGGCTGTGCAGCGCTGCGTAACACAGCCACCACTCTATCGACTTGCCGACACAGAAATACAGGAATTTTCAATGGATACAAAACTTCAAATATTATTTGAATTCAAAGTACCGATGGTCTGTCTCGTCACAGGGTATCACTACTTCGGTAAATTAGCGCAGCACTGCGACTTGAAGGTCGAGACATTGAAGAACTGAGCGTGAGAAGCATATGCAGGCGTGGTCGTAGGCGCCCACGAGGCTGTATCGTGGCGTAACCTGGCCAGCCACTTGCGTGGCGAAGGCAGACAGAACGCGAAGGACGCTTCATTTATTTAGAAACCTTAAACACTACAGACTAATTCTAGGACAAGTCATCCGTTGTTGTTAAGATGCCGGCTTCTACAAAGTTGAAGAGCGGCAAGATGTTGCAGCTGGTGTTTACGGGGACGGGACGGGCATCCAAGGTCGCTAAAAGAGGGACTGCTTCGGAGGATGTCGGGACGCGGGATTTCCCGGCAGATCCGCCACGCGCAGCCACAGATTTTATTACAATGTTACCGAGATTACTATAACCACACCGCCGCTGACCAGGATCTTTAATCGCTTAATTGGAGGAGGTATCAGCCTATATAGCGATGGCGTATAACATAGCGTACTCTAGCCGCCACAACACTAAGAATAACTTTTCAGCATCGTGATTATACTTAGAGATCTATATCTAGTCGTTCTATAAGTTTAAGAGGCGAAAAGAGCTTATTAGTGGTGTTATAAGTTAAGGGGTCCTATTATAGTATAATAAAAGGCTCTTTATAAATCAGATGGGCAGCGACAACGCGATTTAAATTTTCGGACTTAATAAGTCAGGAGTGTTCGGAAGAGGCATATAACATAACTAAAATTTTGAAATTTTGAAATTTTAATATATTCACAGATTTAAAGTCGCTTAAATTCAAAGTACTTATAATTTATCTCGTTATAGGGTACGTCTCGCTACGCAGGGACAGACGTTATAACTTTATTAACTCCCGAGTAAGAGACTTTAGAGGTTAAAACCGCAAATTTGTCTCTTAATAGGGTGCGTCTTTTAACCTAGGGACGGACGTTACACAAACCTCAAACAAATGCCATTAATGCACTAGTTAACAATATTATAAAAGCACAGTAGAGAGCTCCTAAACAATACCTACTTACTTTACTTACCTCTACTTTAAAAATCAAAGGCAAATCTTTCTTAATTATTGCCCGGAACTTTAACTAAAGAATAAATAAAATAATAGTAGATACTAAAAAGGAAATAAAATATACTAAACCAAATAGTAAACCAATTATCAGTCTTACTAAGATACTAAGATTTTAAAAACAACTAGTTAAATAATAGAAAGCTACCGTGGTAATAAATATAAACATAAGTCCTATAATTAATAAGTATTAGGCATTTCCTAGGGTAGCGTTTACTAAAGAGTCGTTTAGATTTTAAAGGGTTTAGATTTTGTCGCCTAGTAAGTCTAAAATGACTTTTAATACAATATCGGAAATATTTAAAGGTAATATATAGTAGTCCCGTATACTATTAGCATACTTAAAATAAAGCTTTTTTATTCCTACCAATAGATTCCTAGGGATGTTTTTATTAATAAAGTTATTTGCTATATTCTAAGCTGCTATAGTAATAGCATTTACACCACTTTTAATTGCTAACGCAGCTATATTTATACCGCTCTTAATTACTAACGTAGCTATATTTACACCGCTCTTAATTACTAAAGCGGCTACATTCTTAGCGCTTAGAGTAGCTATAGCAGGACCCCTAACTGCGCTCTCTACTAAGGTAGTACTATTACCTATAAGACTTTAAACCTAGCTAGGAATAGGCTAAAGAATATCGCTTATAGCCTGCAGCTTATAGGACAACCCCATTAATAGAGTAAAGTTTATTAATGTTCGGGTCACGGTAGGGGGGGGGGTTTTTAGTTTCAATCGATTTCTTTTTCCTTCTTTCTACTTCTACAGGTGGAAGTTGGTGGATCTCCTAAGCTCGCTTAGCTCACGTAGTAAACCCAATTGGTTATAAGTAACCGTGTCTACTATATTACAGAACCTTATTCAGACACTAGCAACAACTAGGAAATAAGAGAAAGGGGTACTAGTAAATAAGTCCGTAGTCTCTATCCCTCTCCCTTTTCAAATTTGGTCCAAAACACCTCCGCCTTAGGGTCGCCGTGATAACTAGGACAGGGTTCTATGTTAAGGTAGAAGTTAGAAGCTCCAAACCTTGCTATAAAGGTATCCCCTTGGTTATCGTCGTCGTCGTTAGTATCGCCGTTACTGCCCTCAAAATCGGAGATATATTAACGTATTTTTCGGTCCCTTTCGTCCTTTATATGGTTCGTAGACTAATATCCAGATTTACTGCATACAAAGCACTTTTTGCCCTTATTGCGGTATTAACGGTTAGGGGGGTAATATTATTAGTCGGTATAGAATAATTTAATCTCTGGTTCTTATTTACCGTATATCGCGATTAAGGATTTAATATCACTAATAAGGCCGGTAAGGGTAGTAGCGGGTTGGAAACAGGCTGGTTTATAAGCTAATACATCTTAGCACGCAGTAAGAAGCTTATTATAGAATGTTGTGTTATTCTAAAGGTCCTTTACTAACCCGCGTTGTAGCTACCACATCTTATTAATTAATACCTAAAATGCTTGGCCTGTATCAAGTCCTTTTTAAGCAGTAACTTATTTAAGTATAATCGCATTCTACTTTAATAGAATATCGCGTTTATATTCGTCGCCCTTAAAGTATAATTTTAGGCCTATGCATACATTCTTAAGAAGGTTAAGGTCTTTAAGGTAAATAAAGTAGTATTTAAGAGCAAGGCCGCGGAGTATAGTAGGAATAGCAATAATATACGCTTGCTTAGGGACGCCAGCTTAAAGGCAGTAGTTTTAGAAGATCTTAAACTTAAAATCAAAGTTATCTTATTTGCTGGAGTATTTAACTTCGTCCGTGTAGAGCTTAGCTAAGTTAGTAATCTCTCTTCCGAAGCTTCCTTATACGGCGAGCTGGTCTATAGCTTGGGTCGCAGTTAGTAGTAATAGTAGAGCTAGGGTAGAGTCGTCGGTAGGGTCGTCGGTAGGGCCATTAGTAGGGTCATTAGTAGGGTCATCAGTAGGGCCGTTGGTAGGGCCGTTAGTAGGGTCGTCAGTAGGCCATTTTAAGGGAGTTGGTTCGTAAATAACTCCTAAAAGACCGTCTATAATTAACTTCCTTGCCTCCTTTCATATATATACCCTATTTTCACGGAGGTAATCCCTAATCTCCCTTAATCGATCCTTACCAAGGTTATTAAGTATATCCTTTATAAACAACTTAAAATCGTCAATAAAGCTCTCCCATAAGTTAAATCCCTTCCATCCCTTCTTCTTATATATTAATAATCGCCAATCAACGAATACTTCGACTTCCTTAATATTGGTTACAGTCGCGTCAATTCCGGTCTTCTATTTTGTAGTATTTATTACGGAGGTAGCCATCGCGGAGGTAGCCATCTTTTGGTTCCGTAGTTAATTAGATTTAATAGTTAGACTAGAAGCATGGAAACCCACAAACTAATTATTCTAAAGGCGTAATGGACGCAGGTTAGAAGCGCGAGTAACCTTATAAACTGGCCTTTAGGCTTAGCAAGCAATACCTTAATTCTTAGCCTTTGATAAGAGGTCTAGAGAACCAGACAGTGCCTCTCTTCGTTATTCCTTTGCTAATCTGTGCGGCACTAATCAGTATTTAGGTCATGGTGGGGGGGGGGGTTTTTAGTTTTAATTAATTTCTTTTTCCTTCTTTCTACTTCTACAGGTGGAAGTTGGTGGATCTCCTAAGCTCGCTTAGCTTACGTGGTAAACCCAATTGGTTATAAGCAACCGTGTCTACTATATTACAGAACCTTATTTAGACAATTAAATTTACCTATAACTAGGTATAAGTTTAAGAGCACTAAAGATAGTATTAAATAAATCTATTTACTTACGTTTAACGTTGCAATACCTATATTTTTAAATTCTAGTTTAAATAATACCAGAAGCCTAAATACTGCATAGTAGATAGCGATAGTAAAGAAAACAATTAATATGCCAAACTTTACCTATTAGTTATCGTATTTTTAGCTACTATATTTACTAGTTATAACAACTCCACTATATTAGCTAGTTAGGCTTAATAGTAGATCTTTCTTAAGCACGGTATAGTTCTTAGGCGGTTTATAAGTACTTCCTTAGGTATTTAACCAATAGAGTTATTCTACAATTTTTTCTAAGTACCTTTCCTTTAGCATAATAAATGGAGATTAAATGTCTTTAGACAATAAGATTACTTAAAAAGGCTGCAGAAGTTTCTAGTAAGAGGTTAAGAGATTAAAATTCTTAAAAGTATATAATTGGAAAAGAGTTCTATACTTAAATACTAATTACTAACTAAAAGCTAATCCTAGTATAGTTAGCTCTAAAAGGAGCTAATTTAAGACTCTTTTTATCCTATTTAGGCTTAATTTAGCCCAATAAGGGTTTCTTTATAACTAAAATAGCTATAAAGGTAGATTTCTTACTCTAAAGCATTTATAGTTCTATTTACTAATATATTCTAAAAAGACAATTTATATCCTAATCCTACTTAGAGGCTTTTTAGCAACTTATAAACTATAACAAAATTTTAATAAGGCCTCGGCATAATATAATCTCATTAGGTAATAAGAGAGTAAAACTATCTATATATAGAGGAACCTAAAAGAAATTTTTACTAAGCCTCTACTTAGTTTAAGGGCCTAAAATAAAAACCTTCCTCTTAAACTAGTAAGGGTTTATTAAAAATACTAATAAATATTCTACTATATATTTTATAAATCCATATATTTAGGGCTGTAAATTACACTTTACTTTTATTACTTAGTTTTTAACCGCAGCTATATAACTCCTTTATAATATTTATACCCTTATTTATATATCCTCCCTTACTCTAAAAAGCCTTACTATTACCACATTAATTTATCTAGAGACAATAGATATGGTAGGAGGTAGTCCGCTAAATAGTAAGATACCGACTATAATATCTATAAGTACAATTACGGAGCTCCAGTTAGCGCAATTTCTTAAAAATTTAGAGGTTTCGTTTTTTAATAACAGCCTAATAAATATTAGAAGATAGGGCACTAATAAATACGCCAATAACACTGTTGAAATTGTTAGCAAAATCGCTGCTATAGGTATCCCTCTCTATGCTATACGCCATATACTAACTAACACCTTTATAGTAAGAAGAGGTCTACCTTAAGAGCCTTATAAACCTCCTTACAAACTATAACGCAGTATTAATTCCTCCTTGCAATTATTTATTCCCTATAAACTTAACTCCTAAATTCTTTACACTTACTAATCTTATAACATCTATAAGTATTAGCGCCACTATTGGACTTTCCTAATATATAGCAGCTACTAATCCTTTGCTTATAGGTGCGGTATTATTAATACTTATAGTTAAATTACGATATAACGCCTTCTTTTATTATATTTAGGGTGAAGTGCCTAACCCAGCTCTATTTAATACTAGAATTAGCGGTATATAAGCTTACAATCTTACTCTTTTATTTACAGTCTCTAAATTATACCCAGTTAAAGTCCTAGTATCTATTTTACTAACACTAACGGTTATATAACTAGCTAGTGCTAAATATTTAAATAGTACCGGAAGGCTGGTAAAGTAAGAGTTTATATAGGACCTAATATAAATACCTTTCGTCGCTGAAGCCGGTAAGCAACTATTAATTAAATAGGTTAACTAGCTAAATAAACCTATCTATAAACCACTAAATATAACCGTAAAAGGAAAGGGGACTATATATATACTATAAGAAATAAACGGAGCGGCTTTTGTAATAGTAATAGTTTAATAACCTAATAATATTAATAACCTAACTCTTATAACAATAGCAGGACTAGTTATTATACTATTATCCTAGGGGGACATTATAGAGGATTTTATAAAGTTATTATTTTAGAGAGAAAAGCTTAGTATAGAATATAGATAGCGTAATTCTTTAATGTTTTAGTAAATTAGATTTTAGTTACTTTATTAGCTTTATTTATAGCTAACTTTACCCCCTTAAAAATTTAAACTCATTACGTACAAGTATTTATCTCGCTACTATAGTATTTATATCCGTATAGGCCTTCCGCTAGCCTTACTATACTAAGTTAAGTAGTATAAGAGTAGAATTTCCTACTAAAGCTAGTTATGCAAAAGAATATATAATTTTTTTAAAATTAGCTTATTAGTAGGTCTAGTGGCACCTAAACCTCCAAGTCTATACTACTTAAGTGCGATTTAATAAGGTAAAAATAGGTATATATATAAATAGCAACTCCTATCTATATAAGGAAAGATATTAGACTATAAAATAAGTCCTATTTAGCTTCGCTAAAGGACCGGTTCTTTTAGGCTAATTAGGCGTTTAATAAAAGGGGAAATGTTAGGCGCTATAATTTTCAATTAATATAGCTAAGCTATACGCCTAGGCTATATTACTTATAAACTTCGCTTTGTCAGTAATAAGAGACCTAAAAAGCCGGTAAAGAGTAATCTAGAACCAGTTTTAGAACCTTTAAATTTAAAAGGATGCCTTTAGCTATATAAGCCTAAGAGCCAGAAATAGTATTTAGAGAGTTCAAAAACAGAGCCTCTACTACTTTAAGTCAATCTTCTTCTTTAAAAGGCCCCGTAAACACCAACTAAGCTTAAACACGTTATATCTTTATCTATTTAGACTCTCTTAAACTATATAGCCTCTAACTATATTATAAATAATGTGTTTACCTCTACTCTCCTTACTAGTAAAACTCTTTAAGCATATCCTTAATTACTTACCTATTTAAGATATCCATAATATAATATATAGCTCTTAACAACTCTATTTTATAGGCCTAAATACTTTTTAGCAGAAGTATTATTATAAAGTAAAAGTTAATATATCGCTAAAAGGCTTAGTAGAGTTTAAAGAATTCCTAAAGCGCGAGCCCTATTATTATATTAAAGAAATCACTCTTAATATAACCTTACTAGACTAGCATGGACGTTGGCTATTATTAAGCCCTCTTACCTCTCTCCTTATTAAAAGCTTAAGGGTTATAAAGAATTTCACTATAATTATATATTATAATACTCCTTACTACTATAGATATAGAGACGAATATAAACTCGCGATTATACTATTAATAATAGCAAAAGCTTTATAAAATAGACCCCTTAAACTCTAACTAAAAAATATAAGGTTTAAAGACCTTCGCAATCTAAATAAATACTTATTAATCCTTAAGCACGTAAAACTCCTAAATCTTACAGTTATACTTAGTAGATTTTCACAGCTGTAGGTAGATAGTCCTTTTTGGTTTATATATTACTTATTAAACCTTAAAACTCTATTATTATTTATTAAAGTATTTAAACCGGGTAATCGGAGTGCTATTATAGGCATATTAGAAAATATTAGTTCTAAGTAGCTATAAGAGTTAACTATATCTGGGTGCACGATAGGTTATTAAGGTCTTAGAACTGCTCTATAACCATTTAAAGGTTTACTTAAGGCTTTAACTTTAATAAACGTAAAACTTTATAACCTTAGCGAGTTTATAAATAACGTGTTCCACCACCGAGCGCATCACTTCAAAATACACCAAAAAGCCTAAATTTTAATCTTAAATATCTCAACAACAACTTAATAATATTTTCTAAAAATTTAAATATNAGCTCTTATATACCTATTCTANTNCCTATTATAATATTAGAGCGTGCAGTCTAGTAGTTATTGAGATATTTCGAAAAGTCTTTGTTTTTAGGCCCTAAACCCTATATATCTTAACAACCACTAGACTGCACGCTCTAATATTATAATAGGNANTAGAATAGGTATATAAGAGCTNATATTTAAATTTTTAGAAAATATTATTAAGTTGTTGTTGAGATATTTAAGATTAAAATTTAGGCTTTTTGGTGTATTTTGAAGTGATGCGCTCGGTGGTGGAACACGTTATATAATTCTTTATCTTAATATTAAGTATATCCGCCTTTAGAGTATTATAATATATAGTAAATATATTAGGTTTTTTAAATATTATAAAAGTAATATAGGCCTTTTAGATAAGCTAGTTACTAATCTTAAGTATAGGCTCTAATATTAACTTAAATTTGCTACTTCGTTACTTTAATATTGCTACTCTATTTAGCTAAGGTTGTAATATAGCCGGGCTAGGACGGATTTTAAAATTTCTAACCTATATTAGGCGCTTCCGCCTATATAAATATATATAGAGGGCAATTACTATAATAATAAATATAAAAATAGCTACTGTAATACCTGCAACTCCGCCGCTACCTAAAGACTTATAGTTAGAGACTTTTCGTTAACTATTAAGAATCTTATTACTACTTTTTTATCAGTATATATATCTCTACTATAGGGTTTAACTTACCTTATTACTTAAAACATAGTTTTTAATTTAAATCCCTTTAAAAGGTTAGAGGGAGACCCTATACTTATATATATAATTACTAACTCTTAATTACTAAAAATAAAGAGGCCCTAGAAAAGGATCTTATGCTCTACTATATTTAGAAAATAATATTATTTAAGAAAGTTTATAATATAAATCTACCTATAGCAGCCCTCTTATCTACTATTAAAAGGATATACAGCATAAACAATTCTATCTCTATTACACGCCTATTAAGGCCTATACGCCCTATAAAACCGTCCTACTATAGTTATCTAAAACTCTATCTTACTCGCGTCTCTTATTAGTTTTTTAATTTAGGCTATAAATTAGAACTAAGTAGCTCTTATATTCCGATTAAAGGACCTCCGCTACTATATTATAATAATATTAACTATAAAACTAGGGTCTCAATTAGTTAATCCTTAAATCTCTTAGATAATAGGAGTATAATATTTAGATCATTAGATTCTAGGAAATATATATTTAAGCCTAGCTACTAGAATACAAAACTATTAAAAGCTAAATAGGGCCTAGTTTAGGGTTTTATAGGGGGTCCCTCTCCCCTATATAAATAGCCTAGATCCTTATCAATATAATCCTAATATAATTTCTAACAGAAATACTATTTAGGTTTAGTTAATGCTAAATAAGCTAGGGTTTACTTTAAATATTAGCACATATATATAACCTATAGGCCTTTTAACATCCTAGGATATTAAAATGTTTAGAAAAGTGACTTTTTAATTCTTTAAAGCCGTCCGACGTGATATATATAACTAGTTTTATTAATAAATATAAAAGGAGAAGAAAACTATTAATCTAGACCCCAAGATAGGACGCGCTATTTTTAGTGTATAAAGTATGCCTATATAACTCTAGAAACGGTTCCTATAAGGGTGTTAAAACCTTACCTAAATTGATTCCTATATAATTTCAGCATATAGAACGGTCTCTTCCTTTAAAAAATTATTTTTATAGAACTTTGGCTATAACTAAAACGTGGAATAAATAAGATCTTTAGCGTAGAGGTTATTAAAAAATACATTCTCCCGATATACGCTTAACTACTTATATATCCTTTTTATCTAACATTCTCGTAGGATAAGATAACAGCTGCCAATTATAAAAAGAGTAGAGTAAATTCTTTAATATAAGTGTCCAAGCATTATTATAAAGCTTTAAATATTACTAAGTTAATTAATAACAGTATTGCTAAAACTATCAGCACTAACAGCTCTATTATCGCCCTTTTAAATAATACTATAAACACCTCTAAGTTTTCTTATAGAAATATTATATTAGTTAAAGGTTAAATAGGAAAAAGTATAATCTTAATTATATTAAAGAATAATAAGCTAAAAGACGGTATTGCTTAAGTAGATTATATTATTTGTAATAATCTTTGGGTTATAAGTAGTAATAGCATTTAGATATATCTATGTCTGGATATTAAACCGGTAGGTATTTCTATCGATTTAATAATAATGCTAACTATATTTAGGCTAAGTGTATTACTATTTGTCCTATTTAGAGCAGTATTACTAATTTACTATTTAATAACTTTCTTATTCCCTACTTTTAGGGGGCCTACCAGCCAGTATACTAAGGTAATAACTTTATAGCTTATAACGGCATAAAGCAAGTTAAATTTAAGGTTATTAAGGTAGACCCTTTAGAATTTGGCATTATTACACAGGATATAGTTATTTATAATAGTAAGCCAATCCGACGCAAAAGTAGCCTATTAACTTTATTTACGTATAAGCCAATAAAGGTCCCGTTTAGTCTTAGCCTAAAGCTTTAGCTTAACAATAAATATAAAAATATAATTTAGTAGAAAGAATGCCTTTATAGTATAGGTAAGTGCATAGGCGTATATAAGCTAGATACTTTAAACTAGAGTTAGAAACTCTTTATTATATAGATTAGGCCATAATATAGACTTCCGTATTATCCATATAACCTAATATTAAATTAATAAAGAAACTTAATAGACGAGTATTTTAGTATATAAAGTTCGCTGCTATACTAGCATTATAACTAGGAGTTAAGCAGGAGATAGATATAACATATTAGTACTCTCTATGTCCTATTATCTTTTCTAAATAAAAGTTCTGTGAGCTTATACTTTTAGTCTAATATATCCTAGCCCGTTTTACTAAGATTTATTTTTTAGTTAATAACGCTCTACCTAACGTAAAGTTGAAATATAAGTCGGACGCCTCTTTCTGGCACGGCGATGCCTATATACCCTAGGCGTACCCTCTATATAAATAGAGCTGCCTATTTAACCCATCACGAATTAGTTTTAGCTAGCTATAAATTATATCCTTAACACCAGCGATAAATATTTTATATATACCAGTTGGTATCCGAACAGTAAGTTAATAATTTCTTCCGTTATAGTTATATCTATCTAATTTCCATCGTTAGCTAGCCGCTCTATTATCCCTTAAGCCTATATACTATATCTTATCCTTTATATAACTAATAGCGACTTATCTTATATAAGCTGGAAGAGTATCCATAGGTAATGCTTAAAGTGTCTTCCAGCTTTAATATATTTAAAAAGTGCAATAACTTAGTAAGCTTTAGTAAAGGCTTTATTATCGGTTAGCGGAGGCGTTAAAGGCGTATCTACGTCTATAACGCTTAAAGGTGGTATAATATAATATTTTTTTAGAGAATTCTATAACGTAGATATAGCCATATATTATATAATAAGTTAGGCCGTATTACGAAGTTAGACTATAATTATCGCGAGCTTAGTCCGCGTTAAGATTTCCTATACGCTTTAGTTAACTTAATAATAGGCAACCTTAGGCTACGGCAATATAATCTATATAAGAATACTAGCGTTTGCCAAGAATATAATAACTTTAGTCTTAGGCGAGTTAAGGCAAAAGCTAGTTTCGTAAGTAACTATATATTTAAAGCATACCTAGGCTTTATAGCTTCTACTTATTAGTACTTAGTTACTATTATAAATTCTACGCACCAGAAATAGAGCATTAGTCGTCTACGGTAAGGGGTTGGCTAAAGTAGCATAGTAAGTAATTTTGAGTTAACTAGTTACTATTTTTAGAAGGGCTTTATTCCAGCTCCCTTTCTCTATAAAATGCGCTTCTATAGTTAGTATAGTAGAAAGCTAATAGATTCTAGCTAAAGCTAATTTTACCACTAGCTATTCTGGAATACTTAAATTTCGGGGGGCCTATATATAAATAAAATGAAAAATTCAATCCCAGAATAGCTTTACCTTAAAAAGTAAACCTTAAGCGTGCTAAGTGGAGGGCTTAATATTAACAACAGTTATCTAAATATATTTATAAGGTTATAGAACTTTTAACTAGCAGACTTAAGTTACTAATTAAGTCTTAAAGCTAGTAAATTGGGGATTTTAATTAAACTATTATAAGTCCATCTAATTATAGGTCCTAATAATCCTTATAATTAGACATTTCTACCTAAGAAGCGGCATTTATTTAAAAATATATATATATATAAGTAAGTATTTAATTAGAGCGTATATAAAACTATACCGTAATGTAGGTATATTATTTAAAGCTATTCCTACTGGTATATCTATATATTGCACAGATTATTTAGAGAAGAATACTTCTTAGTAAAAAGACGTAAGCTTTTTAAGGAAAATTAGAAGTAGAGAATAGCAAATTAACCGTTAAGCTTAATTATTAGCGGGATTAAGCAATTAAAGAGTCTAAATTAAAAGGACACGTAGAGGAGGAAGTAAATAAACTAAAACCTATACTCTAGGCAGCCTAAGCTAATATTTAATAAATATAACAGATAATAAACGATTAGGCGCAGATTATAGATTATTTTAGAAAATTTGCAATTAGCTCTTACTAGGCTATATAGGAAGTAAAGTCTAAGTTAGAGTTTACACCCCTACCTAACTAGCAAGGCCTAGGGTTAAATCGATTTCTTATACTAAATTAAGTATAAGTTAGCGTAGTAACAGCTTAGCAAGTACATAGAATAAGTCTTAAATTTATTTATATCTTAAGTGGCTATATTGCTGCGTTATATTAGGTTTTTTTTACGTAGCGGTTTTTATTAGCCGCTTTTTATAGAAACCTCAATTAAAATAGCCGATAGAGCGTTATATACTAAGCCGCGCAACGGACTCTTATAAAAGTCTTTAAGCTCTTGTTAGTTCTCTTAATAATACTAAAGGCTATACTTTCTAAAGTCGGATTTAGAAGTTAGGAGAAGTTTTAATAACGGCCGCGATAGTGGAATTATTAGTAGGATGCTTAAAGATAGGATAGGCTAGAATATAGGCTCCTAGACCTAGTTAGAAAAAACGTTAGAGGTAGCTATAGTAACCAGATATACTATGACTATTATTATAATTTTTAATAATATTAATAGGTGGAGTTTACCTGCCTAATTTGCACTTAAGATAGCTACGGCCGCCGGGTATACTAAAGTTAAGGGGGCACTAAGGACAGTGCTATTTTTAAAATAGGTATTAAATAACAAGTTAATATATATGTTTTATATATCTAATCTTTTATCTAAAATTTACGAGCTATATAAGGTAGCTCTTATATTGTAAATATATAGATAGAATATTATATAAACCAAAACTATAAGAATAGAATATATAAAAATCGGTCTTTATTAGTCTAATAATATTAAATCCACAATTTCTAAGGTTAAATACTCTTTTAGTATAATATAACTGTATAAACTAATAGGATAGTTAAGCATAAAGCCTAGAGGCTACTATCTTAAACGTAGATCAATCTTATCCTTATTAATCGCATCTTTATTTCCTAAAATCTTAGTTTTAAAGGCTATATTTAATTTACAGAGGTCTAAGCTAGGAAGACTCTAAGAACTCTTATTACTTATAACGCTTATACTATAAGGTGGTATAGAGATAGTTTTAAACGCTAGAGTAGGGTATAGACCTACGCTTTTGCTCCGCAGGTTATTAAATTAGGAAGGGTGCCACTTAATAAAATGTATAAAATCTATTCCTACCTACTTTTTTTTATCCAGGGATTCTAACCTCCGTTTACTTAGGCCTTAACTTATATTATTCCTCTTATATTTTTAAACTATCTTAATCTCGTCTTTAAGGTCGCCTTCTACCTTATCCTCTTTAAGATAATCTCTATTCCCGCGACGGTTTAAAACATACCGCCAAAAACTATAAAAATCGCTTAGATAATAGCGATATAACGCTACACTGTTTAAGGTCTTACACCGGTTATCCGGGTAGGGAAAGGGCTAGGTACGGTTATTAATATAGGTCTCCATATAATCCTATAACTTAATACTCCTTATCTACTACCGCATTCTTAATAATACTAAAAGTCCAGTATTATAGAGGCAGAAGGTATAGTACCCAGCATAAATAAGGGTATGTTAATATATTATAATCTTACACCTAAACAACTTTATAGATATAAGATAATTTCAGTAGTATATCTCCTATTTTTACTTGTTACTAAACTATTTAAAGCATAGAAAGTAATAAATTAGCTTATATTCCTTTCGGCTAAGCCTTATAGCAAATTCCCTATAGCGGCAACCGTAAATATAACTGCTTTATTACGGTTTTTAAAGACTATACTAATTAGTATTATAGTAGAGCTTTAGGTAGTAGATAGTGGTAACCTTTATATATACTTACCGCAGCCTTTAATCGGACACTTTTTATTAATTAGCTCTTCTCCTAGTCGGTAAATAACTTATAGGTCTCGCTTATACAAAAAAAGAAGATCTTTAACTACCCTTAGCTTTTCTTTCTTTAATAATACTTTTATAGATTTCCACATTTTAGTAATACGGGCACGCTCTAGTATAACTCTAAAGATATCCCTAATAATATTAGTCTTAGTAGGATCTTTTAGAAGCTTTTTCCCTTAAGATAAAATCTTTTAATCCCTTCTCCTATATATTTAGTCCTATTAGTACTAATAACAAGCTTCTTCCCTAATCTATTTATAACAAAGTCTAAGCTCCGATTTTATATTAGAGATTTTGCTCTTATCAGCACCGCTTAGTTTTAGCTATTAGGCTTTTCTCTCTAGCCCTATAAGTTCCGGATTATACGAAATAAATTCTTTTATTTTAGCTAGCAGAATAATTAAAAGACCCCGTTCTTAGTACCTCCTAGCGCCCTAAAGATATTTAATATGCCGAGTTTTAGCTAGCTTATCCAAATATGCTACTATTACATTTACTACTATAACATTGGCGATATAAGCCTTGCTATAAATTTTAGGGTCTCTCTAATTTAAAAGCTATAACTATTTAGCCTTGGTTACCATTTCTAAAGAAATAGTTAGTAAATTAAATATAGGTAATTAGCGCGAATGTAATAAAAGAAAGGATCTAACTAGATATTAACTTACTGTTAACTTTATTTGCTAAACCTTAATATATTAAGTAAATAGTAATACGCCTAAAGAACCCTAAGTTCTCTAAGGCTAGTCGCAATAGTTTATAAAAGACCATATTATTAAATAGCGCGTCCTTAGAAATGCATCTATTTATAAAGATTATCCATATTACCGGTTTCTCTAAGGCCTTTTCTTTTTATTAAAAAACTACCTTATCCTTACTAGAGATAATCTCTTACTCCTATAAATTTACTAGAGAATTATACCTAAAGAGCATATTGTCTATAAAAGCGAGTACTAAAAGGAATAGCGCGGCGGTAAATTTAAGGACTTTATTCTCTATAAATGGAATTCCAAACCTAAGTGGCCCTATTATTAGCTTACTTACTAAAATAAGTAGAGTAGCTAGGAAGTATAGTACTTTATAAATTTCGAATCTTAATTGTTTTTTATAAAACGCTAATTAAGTTAATAATTTATAACCTAGCCATCCGGAACGCGCTAAAGAAAAATTTTAATATCCTAAAAAGTTAGATATAGCTCAAAATTAATACTAGATATTACCTACTTTATAGCGTATACCTCTATTTTTCTATAATAGCTTAGGAATAAAAGCGCTAATTCTTGCTCCAGAAAAATAGAAACTTAAAATAGCGAACGTAAGCTAAATTCTATAGCGTTTATAGATAAATTTAGGATTATCTATAGCCTATATAGAGTTAAGGAGGTCGATAAGATTCTGCTTTATAAAATTATGTTTTAGCCTTTTTATATACTTAATAGTGCCATTTTTAATAAGAGTGTTATAGATCTACTAGTAGTATTATAAGTTAGCAACATTATCTCGTAAATACTATAAGAGACACTTATATAAAAAAACATTACTCCTATCCTATATATTAAATTTTAGTATTAGTAAGCCGCTTAAAGCCACTAAAAAATCTTTCCGTAAAATTTAACACTAATAATTGGATAGGGTTAAGAGAAATTTATCCTTTTAAGGTTTTAATATAGAAGTGAATAAAATCTTTAACGGTTGCTAGGTTAGGAGCTTACGCTCCTTTAGTAAGGCACTCCCCCTTATTATTACTATCCGCTACTATCCATCTATTTTCCCAAAGTTAGTATAGTTCTTAAATATATTTTATAGTCTACCTACTTCTTATATAGGATTAAAGCCCAGTCTTAAAGTTCTTTGGTTACTTTAACGTATTTATTTTTATTCTTTACAAAATCCTTCTCTTAGTAAGCTCCCCTTTAGTAGCTATTAGCTATAGCGCATACCTAGCGCTTATAGGCGGTAGGTTTTTATTTAGCTATAAATAGCTAAGGCTATAGTTATACAACGTAATATAAACTAGAATATAAAAGGATTATTAATAAAGATTATGTAAAAAGTAATAGAGAGGAGTAAAGAGAGCTAGAGGCTATTTATAACATTTTAAGGGGAAAGACAGGAAAGTTATAGACTCCCTTCTTTAGGATCCTTTCCTTTATGGTCCAAATTAGTGCTTTAAAAGGAGGTTAGTTTAGGCTATAGGGTAAGGCTAGGTAATAGCGAGTAGGTAATAGGTAAGTAACTATATAATAAGTTGCATATAAGTAAGCGAGGGTAAGTAAGAGTAAGCATTATTACCTATACTTAGTATCGCATCACCTAACTTACCCGGCTCACCCCGTTAAAGCGGCACTGCCCTATTTTTAGTAGTATCTAAGGTCTTATAGAAAAACCATACTTTAAGACACCTAGGTAGCCACCTTATTTTTTACCCTTTCTTATATCCTCCTTACTAAGAAAGACACTAAAATAATAGCTAGTAGATAACCGTCGCCAAAACTAAACGGCCGTTGCTAGAGCTAGACAACTATTGCTGGAGCTAAACAACCGTCGCTAAAGCTAAATAACCGCCGTTAGAGCTAGACAACCGTCGCTAAAGCTAGACGGCCGTTGCTAAAGCTAAATAACTATTACTAGAGCTAGACGACCGTTGTTAAAGCTAGATAACTATTATTAGAGCTAGACGATTGTCATTAGAGCTAGATAACTATTATTAAAGCTAGACAACCATCGTTAGAGCTAGATAACCGTTGTTAGAGCTAGACGACTATTATTAGAGCTAGATAACTATTATTAAAGCTAGATAACCGTTATTAGAGCTAGATAATTATTGTTAAAGCTAGACAATTGTCATTAGAGCTAGATAACCGTCGCTAAAGCTAGATAACCGTTATTAAAGCTAAACGGCCGTCGCCAGAGCTAGATAACTATCGTTAAAGCTAGATAACCGTCGCTAGAGCTAGACAGCCGTTGCTAAAGCTAGATAACTGTCGCTAGAGCTAGACAACCGTCGCTAAAGCTAAACAACCGTTGTTAGAGTTAGATAATTGTTATTAGAGCTAGATAACTGTCGCTAGAGCTATATAATCGCTACTAGAGCTATATAATAACTATTTAAATAACTAGCTAGCGAACATAATAAATAATTTAATTAATTAATTAAATTAAGGTAATATAGACAGGTAGGCATAAATAGGTAAGTATAGACAGGTAGGTATAAATAGGTAAGTATAAATAGGTAGGTATAGAGAGACAGATAGATAGATAGATAGGTAGGTAAGCAGGCAGGCAGGTAGGTAGATAGGTAGGTAGGTAGGTAAATAGGCAGGTAGGTAGGTAGGTAGGCAGGTAGGTAAGTAGGTAAGTAAACAATTTAGAGCCTTTATAAGAGGCTTCCCTCTTAACGCCTAAAGTAGATAGCTCTATATTTTATATAGTTATAATATAAATATATTTAAAAGTATATTATAGTAATCTATGGAAATATATAATAATTTATATCCCTTAATACGTTAGTTCGCGTCTATCTATTATTAATAAGGACTGGCTAATTAAATTAACTAAATTAAATCGTCCTGCTTAGGAATATAAGGCTAGTGATATTTATATAATCTTATATAAAAATATCTATATAGCTTATTTCTTAAAGTTTAGTCGCTTAGTATAAGGTAACTAATACTCGTTCTTTCTGTAAAACGGAATCTAATATATTTTACACCCAAAATATATCTTCGGCGCTCGCTAGTATTTTAGTATTCTACATACAAACCACACTCTAGATAGACGCTGACGTATTAAGGGATAGTTACAATTTATATAGTTTATACAGTTTATATAGTTCGTATGGTTTATACAGTTTATACAGTTTGTATAGTTTGTATAGTTTATATAGTTCGTATAGTTTACACGCTATTTATTTATAGGGTAGCAAAAAGCTAGCATTAGTTTAATAGTTAAGCGTTTTACTGCAATTTACTAGTAGATACTACAATTTTATTACAAAACGCGCGGTTTACGCGAATCGCTAACGACCATATATAACTACGTAAATCGCATAGTTTATAGCAAATTGCCGCAACCTGCAACAACGTGCCTAAAAAAAATCCTAATATATTAGGTTATATTTTGCGGTATAGGGTTTATAGTCTTTTTTAGCTTATATTTTATTTTCTATAAGTTATCTTTTCTATTTATTAGTTTAGTATAGCGTCTAATATTTCTAGCTTTCCTTTATAGCTATATAGGGCCTAAGTCCTTTATAGTTAACTTAGCTAAGCTACTACTAGCTTTCTAGGTCTTTAGTATAGGTGGCGTAGTATAGCTAGTCTAGGGGCGGTATAGTATATAGATCTATTATAGGTTAAGCTATATATCTTTCTTAAAAGCCTAGTCCCTATATATAGTATCTACCTAGTAAATAGTATTAATCTAGGGCCGTATAAGGTTTTCTATTATAATACTAATTTCTTTTATAAAAGAAGGGGTTAGTAGTAGGATTTTAGGCTAGATAAGCCGCTTACTCTATATATTAAGCTATAAGCCTAAATAGGCTAGCTATTTTCTTTTTAAGATTATATTATAGCTTCCTAGGTCTATAATAAGGAAAGGGATATTATATTACCTTTATCCGTTAATATAGAGGTAAATTCATAAGATAGTTATAATAGGTAGCCCTATCTACCTATTATACCCATAAATAGGAATTAGTTTAGATAGTTCTTTAATAGGTATATTTAAAAAGTTAGCTAGCTTTATAGTATATTAGGTATCTATTAAGGCAAAGGTATTTACTCTAAAGTTAGCTAAAGCAGAGGTTAAAACTTAATATTTATTGCGGAATAAAGTATAAGGGATAGTATACCTTCTTCTACTAACTAGCTGACTATAACGGCGCTATCGCACGTTACCTACCAAATTCTGCCATATTCTGCTAACCTATAATTAGCCCGCCCAAAGCTAGCGCCTTAGCGGCTTACCTTATATATTTATTTACATCAGTCCTAGCAACCCCTTTTCCTTCTCTTTAGCTTAGTATCTTTGTAATATAGTATTCTATAAGCTTTAGTTTAGAGGCATTTATATAAGCCGTAACATTATACTAAGCTCTCCCTACCTTACCTAGGAAGGCCTTAATAATATTCCACCCTAAGGAACTTTGTCTGTAACGACGCATTAATATACTATACTTAGACACTAAAACAACTTTATATTACCTAGGAAGGCCTAAATAATATCTTACCTTATAAGCCAAATAGGACTAGACCTATACCCCTAGAATTAAAACTAAAGCGTATAATACTAATAAACCTTAAAAAGCTAATAATAGTACCTAAAGTAAGCTTATTTAAGAGAGCTGCCTTTATCTAAGAGGAACCTAAGATCTAATTAGGATTAGAAATTAAAGATAATAATAATATTATAGACGTACGCAAGTAGATTCGCGCCCTTATAGCTAGCTAGGAAGCCAATTATCTTAAAGTAAAAAATATATAAGAGACCCTATAAGAGATCCTAGAAAGCCTTACGGCCCTATAAAATAGCCTAGCTTTCCCTTTTTAAAGCCCTAGCCAACCTATTTACTCTACTAAATATAATATACTAGGGAGTACGGATATAATAACAAAGTAATTAAAGTCCGTTAAACTTCTTAACCCTCTACTACTATCTAATAGAATAAACCCTACCTTTAAAAATTAGAGGATTTAAGTATAAGGAAAGCTTTGCGTTAACTATAACTATTTCCTTTTTAAAGAAGCCAAAATACTCTACCTTTTTAGTTAAATCACTAGGGACGCCTAACAGCACCTTTAAGCTAAGTTTGGGGATGACTTCCCTATCTAATTTATATCTATTAATAAGATAATACGGCACCTAGTAGCTATCTATATTAACCCGAATAAAGTACGGGATGCTTATTATAACTATAATTACCTAATAATAAAACTAAACTAATCCTTTGCCGAATTCTAAACTTAATTCCTATACCTTATAGGAGAAGGCTAGGTTTCCCTTAAGAACTACTAATTAAACCTATATAATAAGCTAACAATCTAGCTATAAAAAAAGATTGCTGTAATCTTAAATAACCTATTAACCTATAAAAAAACTCGCAGCTTATTGCCTATTATTAGACTTAGAACTAAAGCGGATTAACACCTACCCTAATTAGTAGAAGCAACTCTATAACAACCAAAACTCGCTAGCTATACCTATAGAAGCTAGAGTAGGAAGATAAGCTATAACTACTCTTATACTAAAGGCGGTTATACCTACATACCAGCGAGCCTCGCCCAACTAGTTATATACTACGCTATTAACTAATATTTACCGCAATACTCTAATTAACCCTACCTTAGTTATGTGCTACAACTATAATAAGTAGGGTTACTTTACTTTATCCTGCCCGGAGCTAAAGGATATAGGCGATATTAAGGAAATAGAGGAAGAAGAAACGTCTAATAAGTTAGGAAAAAAAGAACCCTAGGGAAAGACTCCCCCTTAGGGTATCCTATTAATCTTAAAGAGATTAATCTTAGTTAGTTAATAGGTAGAAAGCATTTTACGGTTCTATATATAGTATCTTAAAATGGATATAGAGTTAATATAACCGCCCTTATCAATACTAGAGTAAATAGCTTCGCCTTTATAAATACTACCTATATAAATAATATTACTAAGTTTTTAAATACAGAAGCTATCTAACTAGAGAAGCCTATTTAAGTAAAAGGCTATAATAGCTAAGCCGGTTAGCCTGTTACCTATATTTTAAAGTTATATATTACTTTTAACGGACGACGCTAATATAGTATCCCCTTTTATATCCTAGACCTAGAGTCCTATAATATAATCCTTAGACGGAAATAGATGTCCTATTTTAATATTTAGTTAAACGTATAATAAAGATATTTTGTTTAGCCAGAGGATAGACTAAGGTTACCCTCCTTTATTAGGGAGATTTAAACCAATTATAAGATACTAGCTATAAGGGCTAACCCTATTTACTAGTAGGATGTCCGGGCCTATAACCTAGCCTTTACCTAAGAAAACGCCTGCTGTAAAGCTAGAAAGAACTCTATACTAATAAAGATACTCTTCTAAAGCGCTATATTTAAAGAGGACTCTATATATNNAAGTNGNATANATAGTAANNTAGATAATNTTTAAATNGNATAGATNTAACTGGTATAGAAAAGAANGTATTAATAGGATATAAGGGATAACCTTTAAAAGATATAATAGGAGCTAAAAGGAGTAATAATAACGCTAGTACCTTAGAAGTCCCTAAAGTTATATACGCCCCTATTATTAGGTAACCCCCCTACTATAAATATTACTATAATTAGTATTATAGTATTCTACTTTAATATATACCAGAAGGACAATAAGGTCTTTATAGTAAGCCTATATAAAATTAACTAAATTATTAATAATAAAGAGGAAAGGCTAGCTAAGGAAACTAATAAGGAACTAGTTAAACGCCTTCTTTTTACTATTTATATAGACTATAAGGATACATTCTTAAAGGCGGCCTTAGATAAGTTACCCCCCTACTAGACATATAATTATAAAATTTAATTAGAAGCCAATAACTCGCTAGGCTATAGCCCCCTCTACTATTAATTAATAGATAAGCTAAAAGTAATAAAGTAGTACTTAATTAACAACCTGGATAAAGGGTTTATTAAGCTAAGTTAAGCCCCTTTTACTTCCCCTATTCTATTTATAAAAAAGCCTAATAAAGGCCTTTATTTTTATATTAACTATTAAAAGCTAAACGCTATTACTTAAAAGGACCGGTATCTTATTCCTTTAATTAATAAGACCCTTATATATCTAAGCTAGGTAAAGATCTTTACCAAACTTAATATCCGCTAAGCTTTTTATTAAATTAGAATAGACCTTATATCTAAAGATTTAATAATGTTCCGTACCTATTATAGTTCCTATAAATATAAAGTTCTTCCTTTTAGACTAATAAACGGACTGGCTATATACTAAAGGTATATAAATAACGTTGTTTTTAATTACTTTAATAAATTCTGCATGGCATACCTAGACGACATTTTTATATACTTAGATGACAAACTTAAGTATTAAGTTTATATTAAGAAGGTTTTAGAGAGATTACAGAACGCAGGCTTATAAGTTAATATTAAGAAATATAAGTTTAGGGTAAAACGTATAAAATGCCTTAGTTTATTATAACTATAAAAGAAATTAAGGTTAACCCTAAGAAGGTAGAGGCAATCTATAACTAGAAGCCCCCTTATATAGTAAAAGGAATCTAATCCTTTTTTGGCTTTTATAACTTTTACTACTAGTTTATCTATAACTATAGGATTATAATAAAACCTCTTATATAACTAACTAGGAAGGATATGCCTTTTGTCTTTAATAATAGCTATATAAAAGCCTTTAAAGAGATAAAGGATCGGCTTATCTCTTCCCTAATTCTTTATTACTATAACTTAGTGTTACGGACGCTTTAAGTACGATGTTACGACTACTTAGAGAGGAGTTGGAAGAAGCTAGTTAGTTAATTCGGGCACGGTCCAGGATAGAACTAGTAGAGCTATATAACGAGGAATAATAACTAAGGTTATATAATATGCTACGTATTAAACGAGAGGAATGGGAGGAACTTACGTACCTTATATATAAGACGTATATTATATACAAGAAGGATTTTATAGGAGTACGGTTGTGTATTTAAGGACCCTTAGTCCCTACCTAGATAGTTCCTTCCTTATAGTAATTCTTAGAATATAATTAGAGTTAATCTGTTAGGCAACCACTTTACTAGTTATTATTACATTATCGACTTTAATTTATATTACCTATACACCTAGCCCATTAATAAGCCTATCGTAATTCCTGCTATAAGGTTCCGTTATATAATCACTACCTAGTTACAGTATTAAATATAGAAAGTCGAATAATATACCACCAAAAGCACCAGCTACGACGCTATTAACGGCGGCAACTACTTTAAGGTTAGGTAACGACACTAGTATAGTAAACACTAACTTATAGCAACCTATAACGGTTAGACAGCTATAAGAAATAGTTGACTAGCTAATAGAAAATAATGCGATATTAGAAAATAGGATTAATGGGATAGGCGCAGCAAAGATTAAGTTACTATTAATTAAAAGGTACTTAGGAGAGAGATTAAAACTTAAAGGATTCCTTACGCAAATGCTCTTTAAGGTTACGTAAAAAGGAGTAAAGCTGCTAACACCTATAGATTAAATAGCATATACGGGACTATTCCTATTAGAAAGGGCACTTAAGTAGTTTAAGCCTTACCTTACAGAGATATAAGCGAATGGTATAATAACTACTAATTAAGAAGTATGGTTTATATTTATAAGCTAGGAAGGGTTTACGGAGCGACTTATATAGATGTTTAGAGACCTAAAAGCGGTAACCATAGTAAAAAGAAAACTTTAAGATATTACGTAATAAACCTTAGTAATTAAGTATATAACGTAGTTCTAAACGCTAGCAATATAAGTAGAGTGGAATAATAAGGCGCTTATAGCACAGTATAAGTAAGGACTTAAGGCTAAAGTCTAGGATATAATTATTTTAATAGAAGATGCGGATACCCTAAGGGAACTAATAGATTAAGTAATTAAGATTAACAATTGGATCTACTAAAGAGAGTAGGCTAAGAGAGGCTAGGATAGAGTTTTATAGTTATATAAGGCGTAGAGTACACAATAACTAAAGCTAAGTTAAAAACTATAGTATAGCGCAGAGCTAATAGACCTAAGTGGTACTAGAGAAGCCTATAAGAGATAAAGTAAAAAACTATAGAAACCTAGAGGATAAGGATTAAGTAATTAAAGGTCTAAGGAGCAGAGGCTAAATTAGGGATCTTAGTAGTAGAAGATATTTAGGCGGACTCTATAGCAAGAAAAATGGTTTAAAGAGGGAGCTTGCATAAATTGCGGAAAACAAGGTTATTATATTAAAGACTGTAAAAGTGGTTAAAGTTACTACGCAGTAAAAGGAACGAGACTAGTAGACGATATATACGTACAAAGGGACGATAATATACTGCGAGGAATAAAAGAATGTTTAATTAAAAGTTTTGCGTTTTATTATAATAACGTATACTAAATTTATAAGGACGCTAAGTATAGCGTAAGCTATTGGCCATAAAAGCTAAGTTTATTAAAATGTTGAGGAACTAATAAACTAGTTCGCAGATCGGACATTAAGGACGATGACTTTAATGTAGGCGAAACATTTTATAACGATAAGGTAATAGAAGCGGCTTACTAGGAGCACGTAGACCTTAAAGATATTATACCAGAGGCAGAGGATGATTTCACTATAGAGTAGGGAACATTAGTAGGGATTAAGACCCCACTAAATACGATATCTATCACTTTATAAGACGTAAGAGAAGTAGGATAGTAAGCTACTTCGGCACTTAATAAAGGCAAAAGGCTAAAAGCTTAAGATTCTTAAGATAAGATAAGAGATGACTAAGATTCTTAAGACGAGATAAGGTAAGCTTAGGGACCTATAATAGACGCATCGGCAAAATATAGTACCCTTTCAATGGCCTCAATGGTTGGTGGTTGACGCAATTAGCGCGCAGTTGAGGGCATTTGGCAACTCGACCGACTAGCCTATGTCGTGTTTTTTTGACACGCAGCCTACGCGCAACCTGCCAGTAATCTGCGCATTTGGCAACCATAATTATATTTACCTCTTTTATACTAATAATATATTTTAAATAAATAAAAGCTATTTTAAAGCTATTTATAAGGCTAGCAAATAAATATTATTATTTTAGATAATTTAATATAATACAGCGATGGTTCTCTTCTACCTATCTACCTATTAACTTACCTACCTGCCTGCATCGCCTACCTATTTATATTGCCTACCTATCTACATCTACCTGTCTACATTTGCTACCTATCTACATCTACCTACCTATCTATATTTACCTACCCGTTAGCATTTACCTACCTATCTATATCTACTTACCTGTCTGTATCTACCTACCTGTTATATCTACTTGTCTGCATTTACTACCTATCTATTATTCTACTACCCGTCAGCATCTACCTACTATCTACATCTGCTTGCCTATCTGCATCTACTTACCTATCTACATCTGCCTGCCTTATCTATATCTGCTTACCTGTCTGCATCTACCTACTTTGTCTACATCTACCTACCCGTCAGCATCTACCTGTTTATGCCTTACCTGTCTGTGCTACCTTAATCGATCGAATCGATCGAATCGTTTATAGTGTTGCTGGCTAGTCGTTGTCGTCTGGCTCTGCGGACGGTTGTCTGGTTCTGGCGGACGGTCGTCTGGTTCTGGCGACGGTCGTCTGGCTCTGCAACGGTCCCTAGTCTGGTAACGGTCTCGTCTGGTTCTGGCGACGGTCGTCTGGTTCTGGTAACGGTCGTCTGGCTGGCGACGGTCGTCTGGTTCTGGCGACAGTCGTCTGGTTCTGGTAACGGTCGTCTGGCTGGCGACGGTCGTTCTGGTTCTGGTAACGGGTCGTCTGGCTGGCGACGGTCGTCTGGTTCTGGCGACGATCGTCTGGCTCTGGCAACGGTCGTCTGGTTCTGGTAACGGTCGTCTGGCTGGCGACGGTCGTCTGGTTCTGGCGACGGTCGTCTGGTTCTGGTGACAGTCGTCTGGTTCTAGCGACGGTCGTCTGGCTCTGGCAACGGTCGTCTGGTTCTGGTAACGTCGTCTGGCTGGCGACGGTCGTCTGGTTCTTGGTAACGGTCGTCTGGCTGGCGGACGGTCGTCTGGTTCTGGCGACGATCGTCTGGCTCTGGCAACGGTCGTCTGGTTCTGGCGACGGTCGTCTAGTTCTAGCAACGGTCCTCTGCTGGCTGCCGTTCTGGTGCCTTCCTATCTAGGGTAGGAGAGATATAAAGAAGGAAGGAAGGGTAAAAAAATAAGGTGGCTACATAGGGTAGAGGCACGTGTAGAGGCTTATCGGGGAATTATAGCGGGGACCCGATGCAGAGCTTCGTGTAGAGCCTCTGTACGCAGAGCTTCGCGCAGAGCCTCGTGCAGAGCCTCTGTACGCAGAGCTTCTCGCAGAGCCTCGTGCAGAGCCTTCTGTACGCAGAGCTTCGCGCAGACCCTCGCGCAGACCCTCGCGCAGACCCTCGTGCAGAGCTTCGTGCAGAGCTTCGTGCAGAAGCCTCTGTACGCAGAGCTTCGTGTAGAGCCTCGTGTAGAGCCTTATGCGAAGCTTCGTGCAGAGCTTTGTGCAGAGCCTCTATGCGCAGAGCTTCGCTGCAGAGCCTCTGTACGTAGAGCTTCGTGTAGAGCTTCGTGTAGAGCCTTATACAGAGCCTCCAAGTAAATAAGACTATATAAGATTGTATGAGATTGTATAAGATTGTATAAGATTTTATAATAATAGTTAAATATATAGTATATAACTTTACCTTAATCGCACATCCAAGAAATATAACAGTTAGCTTTTTTAAAGTTATTAAGTAGGTTAACACTGCATATTAAGTTAGGTTAAATTATATGTTATAAGTAGGTCAACTGCGTGTTAAGTTAATTAAATTGCATGTTAAGTAGGTTAACTGCATATTAAGTTAGTTAAATTGCATATTAAGTAGGTCAACTGCGTATTAAGTTAGTTAAATTGCATGTTAAGTAGGTTAACTACGTGTTAAATTAGTTAAATTATATGTTAAGTAAGTCAACTACGTGTTGAGTTAGTTAAATTGCATATTAAGTAGGTTAACTGCGTGTTAAGTTAGTTAAATTGCATGTTAAGTAGGTTAACTGCGTGTTAAGTTAGTTAAATTGTATGTTAAGTAGGTCAACTGCGTGTTAAGTTAGTCAATTGCGTGTCGAGTTAGTTAAATTGCATGTCAATTACGCGAAACGCGAAAACCAAAGTCTACTTAAATCTCATCCTGCGAATATTTTCCCGATGCGATAACCGATAGAGCAGAGCAGCAGCTTAGTTTAAAAATATACGAATAAGCTTAGGACAGAGTTTCCCACGGGCATAAGATTCTTAAGATAAGATAAGTGAGATTTAAGACTCTTAAGACGAGATGAGAATACCTAAGCCTAGTTAGACTAAGGCAGGAGCTAAGCTTAAGTTAGAAGCAAGCTTAGAATTAAAGAATCTAAGGGACTAAGAATTTGGAGTATAAATAAAGGCACCTATAAGCTAGAGGTAAGGAGCTTCCTTATAGATTAGGGAATCTGTAATATAAACAGTAACTAGACTAGAAGACAAATATATAGACCTAGAAGACTTACTAGGGGAGCGCAGTGCTCGGCCTAAAGATCGAAATATCGATATCAAGATTAAGAAGTAAGAAAACTTCGAAAATCTATCTATAAGACGCAAACTAAAGGAAACCATAGAGGAATTTAGGTAAAGAATTATTGTATAGCAAGAATAGAAACTAGATAAGAGATCTAGCATATTAGGACGTATAAGGGACAGAGCACTAGTACGAAGAATTACTAATAGGCCTAGGGTAGGTATACTAAGAGTTAAGTGGCTTATTAAACTAGAAAATAAAGAGGATCTAGGGATTCTAATTAGGTTTAAGGAACGATATATAAAGGGCTGTCACAATGTAGTAATAAGAAGATACTTCCTTACGGATAAGCCGTATATACTCTAGTAGCTATACTAAAGGTGGTATAGGCAAAGGCATAATAACGAGTGAGAAGATTTCTATATATAGTTAGATGAGAAAGTTATCTAAAACCACCTAATTATAGAAAAGGCTATAAGTTACATTAAAGGAGCCTTAATTATAATATTAAAGGATCTAGAGGAGTAATTAGAGGACTAGAGAAGCGAGAGGTAAATCTTAGTACCTGTAAATAAAGTCGTAACACTTAGATTAATATAAGAGAGGTTTAAACTTAGGGATAAAGACGAGCTAAGAGTTAACCTAAAACACTAAGCATATTATATACTATTGTGGATAGTATACGTAGATAATGTGTGTAATATGTATAAAGCACCTAAGAATAAATATTGGAAGTATCTAATAAGGATATATTGGATAATGGATAAGGCAAAATATTAAAACGCTAAGTATATGTATAGTTGGTACCCCATAGAAGTTTAAGAATAAGAGGACTTAATACTTTAGCTAGGAAGATTTCTTACAGAAGAATACCTAGATAGATAATAGTAGTGGGAATACCTAGAGAATACGTGTCTATAGTATATTAAAGATAAAAAGCGAACTAAGTATTGGCTAAAGATGGACTAAGTATAAATAGGATTAAGCAGCTAGTAGTTAGGAAAAGTAGAGGCCTACGGAACTAAAGGGAGCCAGTAGTAAAGCCTTAGACCCTTAAAGGAATTTAAGGACAACACCTAAATTTATAAGTTAAATAGCGAGATTAGCAGTTTAAAGTATTAGTAGATAGTGGAGCAATAAAGAACTATATCTCACTAGTAGCAGTTAAGAGAATAGGATTACCTTACAGACAAAAGGAGTACCCTTACCTATTAGTAACGATTTTAGGAGATCTAATAACCTATAGAGGAGGGATTATCAATTTAGAAATAGGACCTATTTAGTTAACTATTAAAGGGAGATAAATTAAGATGTCTTTTAACATATTACTATTAGGGAATAATAAGGTAGTGCTAGGAATGCCTTAGTTATAGGAATATAATCTAAAGATTAATTAGGTTATAGGTTAAGTTAATATAAGATATATTTAACGCCGTAAGATATAATAATAAGCTAAGATAGTATGGTACTAAGTAGGAGCGACCTATAAAGAAATAGAAAAAGGATTCAGTTACGTACTAAAGAGATACTATAAGTATAGTAAGAAACTATGGTTACTAGAGAGCGAAAAGCTATTAGAATATGCAGTATAGGACTATAAGATAGAGTTAGAACTAGAAATAAGTTTAAAGTTCTTTCCAATCTATAAGCTTACTGAAGAAAAGGGTAGAGCATTAAAAGAGTTTGTCTAGGAAAACTTATAAAAGGGATATATTAGACTATTATAATTATTAGTAGAATATCCAGTACTATTTATACTAAAGAAAAATAGCAAATTAAAGCTGTGTATTAACTATAGATAGTTAAACAGTATNACTAAAAAGGATAGGTATTCTTTACCCTTAATTAGCGAAATCTAAGATAGGATAGGTAATNNNTAAATCTTTANNAAGATAGATCTNAGATAGGNNTACNANTAGATTAGNATTAANNAAGGNNANAAATANAAGGCAGCCTTTAGGTTAAAGGAAGNACTATATAAACTATTAGTTATATAATTTAGACTTATAAACGCACTAGTAANGTTTNAGAAGCGTATTAACAATATATTAGGAGAATACTTAGATGAATTTATTATAGTATATCTTAACAATATTATTATCTATTTAATAACTAAGGAAGAATATAGAGAACACGTTAAATAGGTCTTAAAGAGACTATAAAAAGAACAGATGCTAGTAGCAATTAAAAAATGTAAGTTCTTTACTAGAAAGACTAATTTTATTAAATTTATTATTAAACTAGGCTAACTTAGTATAGATCTAAAAAAGATCGAGGCTATAGTAAATTAGTAAGAACTAGAAAACGTTACGTAGTTAAGATTATTTTTAGGGTTTTGTAATTACTATAGAAGGTTTATAGCGCAGTAGTTAAAGGATATTAAGCTATTTACGCGACTAATAAAGAAAGAGGAACTATAGGTATAGGGAAAGAAGTAGTAAGAGTTATTTAAAAGAATTAAAGAGTTGTTTACCTAGGAGCCAGTTCTTAAGATCTATTAACTAGGATTAGAGATAGTTGTAGAAATAAATATATTAGACTATATACTAGGGGCGTACTTTATATAAAAATATTAAAATAGATGGCACCCAGTAGCATACTATAGTAGAAAGATAATACNACTAGANTTAAACTATNANATCTATAATAAGGAGTTATTAAGTATAATTACAGTACTAAAGAAATAGAGAGCATTCTTATAAGGCATAAAGAAACTATTTATAGTTAAGACAGACTATAAGAACCTAATAGGATTCCTAATAATAAAGGAACTTAACTAAAGATAAGTTAGATAGGTAAAGATGCTTATAAAATACTATTTCAAGATTTAGTATACTAAGGGTATAGACAATATATAAGTAAATGCTTTAAGTCAGAAGGCTAAACTATAAAATAACGAAAAGCCATTAGGGGCTTTACTACGAAAAGACATAGACGGATTAATTAGATACAATTATCTAAAAATTATAGCAACTTAAAAAGAACTAGGAAGAGTTTACAAGTTACTAGAAAGCTTTTAGGTATAAAGGATTCTAAAAGTATAGCTAAAAGATTTATAGACGGATATATACAAAAATTGAAAAGTAAAGTATATCCTAAGAAGCATAGCAGAACAATTTACGAAAGAATTCTATAAGGGAATAACTTAAGGACACAATAGAGCTATGGGCTTAGTGTTAAGACTCTAAGAGGAGTATATTATTAATAAAATCTAGGGCTTAGCATAAAAAATTATAAAGGAATATCTAGATTGCTAAAAAAAAATAAACTAATAAGGTATAGGCTATACGGAGGGCTATAACCTATTAAAATACTAGAGAGACTATAGGAGATCATATTATAGGACTTTATTATTAAGTTATTAAGGTTAAGAGATCCTATTACCGGATAAGATTATAATATAATCTTAGTAATAGTAGATAAGCTTATAAAGTAGGGATACTTTATAGCATATATAAAAGAAATCTTAGCGGAAGATATCGCTAGAATCTATATTAAAGAAGTGTTTATAAGATATAGAGCACTAAGCAAGATTATATTAAATAGAGATTTAAGATTTATAGTAGTATTTTAGGAGGTATTCTTAGCGGAATAAGGAGTTAGAGTAGTAACTTTTACTACATATTATCTGTAGACAGATAGTTAAATAGAAAGATTAAATTAAATACTAGAATAGTATCTAAAATATTATATTAATTACGTATAGAATAATTGGGTATTACTATTACTAGTTATATAGTTTGTATATAATATAATACCTTAAAAAGAAACGGGTATATTACTATTTAAGGCAAACTATAGATATAAGCTAAGAATATCGTTGTTACTATAGCAAGTAAAGAAAATAAGTAGTATAGCTAAGGAAAGAATAAAGACGTTAATAAATCTTTATATAGACTTTATGTTACGGCACCGTAACGGATCTAGTCAGGGGGCTCGCTTGAGCCTTGGCATATGTATATAGACGTGTCCTTTTCTACCTTCTGCTCCTCATCTTGATATCCGGGTCAATAGACTACCAATTGTACAGGCTTGCATACGTTCTAAACGGCGCTCGTGCCTCGATTGACTGAGTCGCTGTGACATTATATCAAGATCCCTCAACCGATCGCAGGCTGTTGTATCCCAGGTCAAAGAAGCCCTGTGGCCTAGGGTAGTTGATGGGTGACGGAGCCCTATATACTAGCAGGCAAGGAAGGAGAGCCTAACTTCTATAACAAAGAAGGCAGGAGACGCATACTCTGAGACAAAGCAGGATCATTGTCATTAAAGTCCTGTGGTGGCTGGGTATGGAATCCCTACACCGTGCAGGCACCCTCATTGAAGTCCTACACCGTGTAGGCACCCCTCATGTTCGATTCTTTTTTCTTCTCTTCTCTCTACCTAACGGCCGCCTATGCTATGGGGAAGCACGTGCCGAGCAGTAACCTCTTTCCGACCGTACGAACTCGTCGACCGACCGAGCAACGCGTACATCTGTCAACCGAACGCGTGTGCCTACCTACCTACCTACCGATCAACCGACCGTACGTCTCTCTATCGGACGCTTGCACCGTACTGCTACCTAAATAGTCCTTTTTGATGGATACTGAGCTACGTATACTGTGAGGAACGAAATCGGTTGATACTGAGACTAGTGCTATACACTGGCTGCGAAGAACAACCCCGACTGATACTGAGTTGTATGAGCTGCGAGGAACGAAATTACTAGGACTATTAACGCTGGCATCACTCTGCTATTAACTACCGATCGTGCCGATATGTATACGATCTATATACTTGACAACAGTAGCGCCAATACGCCTGCTACTACGACCTGACTATAACTGTGCCGATACGCCTACAGTCTTCTGACCGTACGATTGTGCCGTTACGCCTGCGATCCACGACTTCCGCTTGTATTGTACTGCTACAATAAACGACTGCCCTGCCACAGTCGACGAGACCAATCAATAGCCCGAGCTCTACGTTCGACCTGCTATTACAAGACAACCGATAGACGAGCTTTGTGCTTGACCACTATCGTTACCGCCGCTAGTACCGTACTACTACCCAAATATAGCTACTCCTACCTGCAGCTAAACCTTAATTCGACTACTACTGCTCCTGCCTGCAGTACTATAATTGACTTCTGCTGCTACGCCCGCAGCACTACGATTGACCCTCGCTGCTCTGCCTGCAGCATTCCAACTGATACTCGCTGCTCTGCCTGCAGCATCTTATTGACTACTGCTGCCCCACCTGCAGCAAATAACTACAACTGTACAAGAGGTAGAAGATAAGCACCTAAGAATAAAGCTTGAGGGCAAGCTTTTTTGAAGGGGGGGGTAATGTTACGGCACCGTAACGGATCTAGTCAGGGGGCTCGCTTGAGCCTTGGCATATGTATATAGACGTGTCCTTTTCTACCTTCTGCTCCTTATCTTGATATCCGGGTCAATAGACTACCAATTGTATAGGCTTGCATACGTTCTAAACGGCGCTCGTGCCTCGATTGACTGAGTCGCTGTGACACTTTATAGAATTAGTAAAGAAAGTATAAGAGAGAATAAAAAGGTACTATAATATTAAGAGATCTAAGGGACTAGATCTTAAGGAGGGAGATAAAGTATAGCTACTACATAAAAATTTTAAAAGTTAACAACTAAGTAAGAAATTGGACTACGTTAAACTAGGACCTTTTAAAATTAAATAGAGGATTTTACTGGTTACGTTTAAGTTAAATTTACTAGCCAAAATAAAGATCTACCCTATATAATATATTGTAATGCTAAAGCTAGTATACGGGAATATTAAGCTATTGGCCTATAAAGCAGATGCGTATAGAGGATAAGAAGAAGACGAATAGTAAGTTTTAAAGATTGTTAATTATAAGGATATTAACAATAAGATATAGTATAAAGTAAAGTAGATAGGCTATACTAAGACTACCTAGGAACTACTAGAGAATTTAAAAAATGCTATAGAAAAGGTATAGGAGTATTAGAAGAAATTAGGTTAGGCAGTATTAATAAAAAAGGATCGCTAAAGAATAAGTTACCTAAGGGGGACCTAAGAAGAGCAGTTGCTAAGCTACTTAGATCTGTTTCCTTCTCTATTAGAAGAGAATCCGTTCTTTTATTACCAAATTCCTATAGACCCTATTTTATAAGTTTCTACTCCTTAGAATAAACCTTCTTATAAACCTTCTTAAGATAAAGCACATAAGTAAACACCGCGATATAAGTATCTAGGGCCTTTTATTCCGTATTATAAGAACATTCTAATTTAATAAGGGCTTAAGACAGTTTACCGTCTAGCCGCGTAGTAGTAGATTAAATATAAAACCTTAAGACAAATTAATTAGGGAACTAGACGACTATTAAGAGTAATAAGTCGCGTATATTTAGTATTAGAAGTAGAGCGAACGTTATAAAACGAATAAATATTTGCTTTAGTGCACTTTAAATAAAAGAACGGTTGTTATAAAGAAGGACTTGCTAACGTAATATAAACTAACCCCTCTTTTAAACAACGCAAATATAAAGATGGTATAATTTTACTAAGAGATAATATTGCAGCAATAGTGTAAGCACGACGTTGGGCGTATAAAGAAGAAATTGCTTTAGGTATAATAAGTAATAATATTAACTAAATTAATTAGACGGATATTATACCTCTAGTAAACAACTTAGAGGTATTAGAAATCTTTAAGGACAAAGATAAAGAGAAGGGAGATAGTGTTACGGACGCTTTAAGTATAATATTATAACTACTTAGAGAGGAGTTGGAAGAAGCTAGTTGGTTAATTTAGGTACGGTTTAAGATAGAACTAATAGAGCTATATAACGAGGAATGGTAACTAAGGTTATATAATATACTATATATTAAATAAGAGGAACGGGAGGAACTTACGTACCTTATATATAAGACGTATATTATATATAAGAAGGATTTTATAGGAGTACGGTTGTGTATTTAAGGACCCTTAGTCCCTACCTAAATAGTTCCTTCCTTATAGTAATTCTTAGAATATAATTAGAGTTAATCTATTAGGCAACTACTCCACTAGTTATTATTACATTGTCTACTTTAATTTGCATCACCTATATACCTAGCCTATTAACGAGCCTATTGTAGTTCCTGCTACAAGGTTCCGTTACACTTAGACCTTAAATTAATACTAAAAACGGATACCTTTAATAGGGTTATAGTGGAAATTCTATTATAGTTATATCTAGACGGATAATAGTACTCTATAGCTTTCTTTTTAAAGATAATAGATCTAGCTAAGTGTAACTATAAAGTATATAATAAAGAAATACTAGCTATTATTTAATTACTCTTCTAATAGTATATAGAGCTTAAAGGTATAAACTTCTGGATTAAAATATATATAGATTATAAAGCCCTAGAGTACTTTATAACTATAACGCAATTTACTAAATAATAAGCCTAGTAGGCTAAAATACTCTCCTAATTCTTCTTTATGATTACATATCGTTTTAGTAAGTAAAACTCTAAGGCTAATACCCTAATCTAAAAAGAATAAGATATAGGACCCTAGAATAAGCTAAAGACCTAATATTAGACGCACGCCCTCCTTTATTTATAATAGCTTAACCTATAGATTCTTAAGGAGCTAGACTCCTAGTAAAATAAGCTAGTACTAATAAAGGAGTCTTTAGATAAGCTAATAGGGCTAATTAACCGCCTCCTAACTGNAAACCGNANNGCTNANGCCNTAANGGCCCTCCGNAAATAAGCNATAAAANAAGACCCCAATTTTAANATAGAGGAAGGATTGCTCCTATACTAGGAGCGGCTTATAGTCCCTAACGTTAATAATCTATGGACTAAACTAATCTACGAAGCTTATTGCTAAGTCTCTATGGTATACCCTAGTAAGAATAAAACCCGTAAAATTATTAACTGCCGCTATTACTAGCTAAGAATAGTTATAAATATTAATTAATATATATAGAACTATAAAGACTACTAGAGAGCCATAATCCTATAGAATAGGACCCTAGGACTACTTAAGCCACTCCTAATACTAGAGCGCCCTTAGTAGTATATTTTTATAGACTTTTATAAACTACCTAGGGACCGTAACGGATATAATATAGTTATAGTTATAGTTAACCGCTTTAGTAAACGCCCGTTCTTAATTCCCTATTATAAAAATATTAATACTAAAGAGGTAGCCTAGCTATATATTTATTACGTCTACCAAATTTACAGACTACTAGATACTATTATATTTAATTATAGGCTATAGTTTATATCGGCCTTTTAGAATAAGTTTACCTAGACCTTAGGTATTAAGCTAAAGCTTTTTATAGCTTATTACCCCTAAATAGACGGTTAGATAAAGATTATAAATTAGTACCTAGACTAGAGGCTTAGGCCCTTTATTAATTATTTTTAGGATAACTAGTCTAAACTACTACCCTTAATAGACTACGCGTAAGTAACCCTACCCTATAACTCCATAGGGTTTGCCCCAATTTAGCTAGAAATGGGATACTTACCCCATATAAGCTTTAACTAAAAAAGGCTAGAAGAACCCTAGACTATATAAGAGAAGCTATTTTATACTAAGGCCTAATAGTACGCCAAATAATTAGAGGAAGTTTAGATAGTAGCCCGTAAGAACCTAGAAAAAGCTTAAAGGTTAATAGAATAGTAGGCAAATAAATACCGTTAAGAGCCCGATTTTGCCCCTAGTAATATAGTCTAGGTTATAATAAGGAATTAAAAAACTAAACGACCTAGCCGTAAGCTAGACTACTAGATAGTAGGACCGTATAAGGTTTTTAAAAAGATAGGCAACTTGTATAAGATAAAGCTCCTAGATTTAATTAGGGTTTACCCTATTTTCTTACTAGATAAGTTACGGAAAGCTATAAACAACCTATTACCTAGATAAAAGAATAAGCCTCCCCTACTAGTTTAAGTAAACGGTAATAATAAATAGGAGGTTAATAAAATACTAGCCTATAAGATAGTACGGGGAATACTAAAATACTATACCTAATAGAAGGGCTATAATCCTAACCTAACTTAGTACCCTATATAGAACTTTATAGGCTACCCCTAGAAGCTTAAAGAGTTTTATAACTAATACCTTAATATACCTAAACCTCTAAAGTACCTAGATAAATAGATGGAATGCTAGTATAATAAAGATAATAAGTTATCGGAAGAATATAGGGATAAAAACGCCCTAAAGCCCTAATACAGCTATCTGCCAAATTCTGCTATATTTAGCCGTTTTTCTGCTAGTACTATAAAATTTCAGATATTTAGGAACTTTAACCGCCAGTTAAAGTTATCTAATTAGTTAGATCTGTGCTAAGACTTTTAGCGGCTACTTTTTCTGACCTAGTGCTTCTACTTAGTATTAGGACGCTAAGGTCCTTAGGGTATATAGTAATATAACAACAGTAATAGGATGCAAAGAGTATCTGGTTCTTAATAAAGTAGAACTATAGAACTGAATTCTACTGTTCTCTAATATAGGGCAACTACGTTTTATAGGCGCCTCGCCTGCGCCTCGCCCGCGCTAAGCCAGTTACGGCAGGTACGTCTCTATAGCCTAATAATTGCCCCCCCCTTCTTAAGCGGCTATCCTTAGCCGCCGCTATTATATAATAGGAGTGCTATTATTGTTCTTTACTGAATAAAAAGTGTATAAAAAATTTTTAAGTGAATTAGATAATGTATAAATAGGATAATAGAATAATAGGATAATAGGATAATAGAACGCTAGGGCCAAGTAGAGATCTATAAAGGTAGGAGTTCCTACTAAGGTAGGACATTAGATTTCCCTTTTAAATTCCCTTTTAATTTGTTTAGCCTACGACTTACCTTCTTTACAATTTCTTTTTAACTATAAATCGCAAGCGTTAAGCCACTGGTTCGCCTGCTGGTAAGCCTTTTATAAGTATTCTTTATGCTTACTTATAGCAGGCGCTAACCTTGCTAGACGCCGTCTAAGCTCCCACGTCGTTTGTAAGGCGCTCCCCTAGCCTTACTTAAACCTATCTGCCTCCGCTACGCCAAGCATATAGCTACCGCTAGGTGGGCCACCTACGGCAAGCAGGTTAACTACAACTGCGGTTACTATTAATAACTAAATAAGTCGTGTTAACTAGTAAGTCTATAGCTATTAGTTTAGGCTTTAGTAGCTAATAGGACTAGGTCCCTAAGGCCTTTTATAGCCGCCTAAATAAGCTACTTACCCTTATTAATAGGGCTAAGCGCCGGCGAGTTGCTAGCGAAGATACGGCTAACCTTAATACTCGCGTCGCTGCCGCCTAGAAGTCCTTTATTAAGGCCTTAGTACGCACCAGCGCTAAGCACGGTCTCCGCCAGCGCCTAAAGGGCGAAGACTTTTTCTTACTCTAAGTGTAGGAATTACAGGCCATCCGTTATACTCTTAAAGGAATTCTTAATATAATGCGCGCTTTAGTACATATTATAGCGTAGGTGTTTTACCGTTATAGCGTATGCTAATAGTACCTATAGGCTAATATGCCTCCTATTATAAGGGATAAGGAGGAGGATAAGGGTGAGGAGGATAAGGAGGAGGGAGAGGGGGATGAGGAGGGAGAGGAGGAGGAGGAGGAGGAAGAGAAGGAGGTAGAGCTGTAGAGGATCTGTATTTCTATTAACGTATTACCATTACTCCGCCGTTATTCCGTTGTCGCCCCGCTAGTAGGGCGTAATCTTAGTTATAATTAAAAGTTTTTTATTTTCCCACCTACTTTCTCTTCCGTTTACCCCTTAGTATAAAATAACTATTATACATCTCCTTTACGTCCTTATTAATGTCCTCTATAGGGACCTATTAGTTATATTTTTTTAGCTATCCTTTTTACTTAACTAGGTACTATAGGGTCTAGTTATATCCCTTCCTTCTACGTACTTCTTCTACCTTATATTAGTCCTCTTAGTCCGCTTAATTGTCTAGCTTAATAGGCCCTAGTAAAGGGTCTTTAATAGTGCCCTTATGTTATTTATATAGCTCTAGCAAGCTAATATAGAATACTAGGTGGATATGGTAAGACGTAGGTAGATATAGTTAGTATGCTTACTTTCTAACTAGTTTAGCTATACTAAAAGGTCTAATAAAGCATGCTATAAGTTTCTTACTTAGCCTTTTTAGTTTAAGGTTCTTAGTTAATAGTAAAACTAAATCCCCTACTTTATATGCCTATAGTTAGTAATAATAATTATAGTATTTTACCTATACCTTAGCGGCGTATTCCTAGCGCTTCGCCAACACTTTGCGTTTAAGGGATATTTTTTTAATTCTCTTAGAGGCGGCTAGAATAAAACTACTATTATCTACCTTAACCTTATATTCTAGATATAGGTAAAACCTATAGTAGGCATAGAATAGGCTTATACCCGTCGTGCTATATTTAGCATTATTATAAGTAAATTCGGCTAGTAATAAGAGGCCTACCTAGTTACTTTACTTTTTATTATAGAATATATAGAGGTAATACTCTAGGGTTTGGTTCTGGCGTTCTATTTACCTATCCGTTTATAGGTAAAAGGCTATACTTAGCCTACGTTTAATTTTTGCAGTAAAGCATAGCTCCAACTAGAACTCACTAGTAAAGATACTACTATAATTAGATATAATCCCTCTAGGGGCTTTAAAACGGTATACTACTTTATTAAGGAAGAGACCCGTAAGTTTAGTTATAGTAATAGTTTTTACTATAGGCAGATATAAGGCCATCTTAGTATAGCGGTCGACTATTATATATATCGCGTTATATACCTTATCGCCTCGTCTACTAGGCGGTAGGCCTATAATAAAGTCTATTATAATCTCCTACCACGGCTAATCCAGGTAAGGTAGCGCTTAGAGCTCGCTATAAGGGCGATATTAAGGCGTACGTATACGCTAGTATAGATTATAAGTAGAGATATAGCTTATAACGTCCGCATTTATACTAGGCCAGTAGTACTTACGCGTAAGTAGATCTAGAGTCTTTTTCTTACTAAAGTGCCTAGCTAGGGCATTATTGTAGTGGATCTGTAGGAGTTCTATATAAATTACTAGGTCTAGGGGCATATATAGCCTCCCGCGGTAATAAAGTAGTCTATTAGAATTAAACTGCTATACTAGCTTTAAGCAGGCGCGTTAACGGCGTCTCGCCATATTTACGCTGTCGCTGCGCTTTTACAGTATAAAGTTATCTTTAGTCTAAAGTCCTTTAATAAGCTTAATAACTATTTCCGTACTAGACTTATAAGCACTCTCTTAAGTACTAGCTTCTCTAACTTAGGTCCTTGTTATACGCTACTTAATAGTATATATATAGGTTGCCTAGTTAAACCGTAATACTATATTACCTAGGCGTACCTCCATTAAGTTGCTAGCTTATAGCTATAGAAGCAATACCTCTATAGAAGGCTCGCTTTCCTATATACCTAATAGGACTTTATCTTAAGTTAGTGGCCCTACATTCCTAAAGTCCTTTAGAGTAGTAGTAGCATAGTATCTTCTTTTGGCGGACCCCCTATGCCTAGGGGTCGCCTTAACAGCACGTCTACGGGGTTTGTTTTTCCCGCCCTATACTTAATAATAAAGTTATAGGCAGCTAGGGTTATAGCCTATCTGGCTTACCATCTATTAAGGGCTTTTACTTTTATAAAACCCTTTAGATTGTTATAATCTAAAAGCACTTCTAGGCGGCTTAATAGCCCCTTAATATAGTGTCTCTAATGCTTAAAAGCCTCCATAATAGCTAGTAGCTCTTAATTATAGGTTTTATAGTTACGCTCTACTAGCAAAAGCTTTCTAGACTAAAAGGCTATTAGATACTAAAGGCCGTCTTTAAATAGCTGTAATATAATTGCTACTAGGCCTTATATTAAGGTATCCATCTTTAACTAAGTTAGTAGGCCTAGTATATAGTGTTATAGGAGCGGCGCTGTTATAAAGGCGTCGCAGAGCTAGCGTATCGCCTGCTCCGCCTTCTCTGGCTAATTAAAAGGCCTAGCTTTACAGCCGTTCTTTACTCCTTTTAGGAGATTAGTAATAGGCTTTATAATAGCAAAGTATTTATAAATAAACTAATAATAAAAGTTAGCAAAACTTAAGAAGATCTAGATATCCCTATAGGATTAAAGGCTCTCCTACTTAGTAATAGCTTCTACCTAGCTAGGATCTATCGCTATACCTTTAGGGCTAATAATATATCCTAGGAACTTAATCTCCTATACGCTAAACTTATACTTCTTAAGGTTTATATATAGTTAGTATTATTATAACCTACGCAGTACTTCTACTATATGGCGCTAATATTCCTCTAGATTTTTAGAGAAAATTAGAATATTATTAAGGTAGACTATATAGAAGACGTTTACCAGTCCTAATAAGGCCCGATTAATATAGCCCTAAAAGGTCGCTAGTCCGTTAGTTAGCCTAAAAGGCAAAACTAAGTACTTAAAGTGGCTATAGCACGTATAGAACGCCGTCTTTTACTTATTGCCACGATGGATACGAAGGCGGTAATACGCATACGTTAGGTCCAGCTTAGTAAAGATCTTAGAACCTACTAAGCGGTCTAAGGTCTTACTAATTAATAATAGTATAAGATAATTCTTAATTGTTACCTTATTAAGGCCTCTATAGTCTATATAAAGCCATAGCTTTTTATCCTTTTTAGGTATAAAGATGATAGGTGCCCCTATAGGACTAGTAATTAGTTAAATCTAGCCTTTAGCTAAGGTATTATTTAAGTACTCCCTTAGGACTTCTAGCTCCTTAGCTAAGAGGTTATAAAACAGCCTATATGGGGCCTTCTGTTCCTCTTCTAGGTTAATAATATAGTCGCCCTAGTAGTATTAGGGTAGCTTTCCTACTTCCTTATAGGAGAAGATATTACTAACTTCCTTTAACTATAGGGGGAGGACCAGCAAGCTACCGTCGTTTTACTTACTAGGTATCACTCTAGAAATTAATAGGGTAAAGACCCTAGATTCTATCTAGAAAGACTCTATAAAACCCTTAAGGGTTTATAGCAATAGGGATAAGCCATCTAGCTTTTATTGCTATACCTTTGCCTTACAGTCAATAAAAAGTTAGGCCTTCTTTAACCCTAGCATACCTAGTAGGGGATATATTAGCTATTCTATAGCAGATAAGGGTTACTTCCCTAATCTTACCCTAGCTATCCTTTATTCTTAATAGTACCTTATAGGCCATATAGTAATATGCCTAAGTCTTATTTAACTAGGAGTAAGTAGGCAGCTTTATATCTAGCGTTTTAAAGTTACACTCTATAGTAAATCGCTAGTTAACTATATTTACTTCGGCACTAATATTAAGTATTACTAAGGTCTCCTTCTAGGTCTTCTTTAGGAGGACTTTACCTAAGATAGTAATAGCTTCCTTATAATCTAGTAGGAGCTTACACCCTACGGCTATAAGGGGGTCTAAGGGCGCTTATCTTTTCCTAGTATAGAGGTAGCGTTTACGCTATTAGGTAGTAGTTAATTCTATTACTGCTCTTTATATTATTGCCACTAATATCCTAGCTGCCTATATTTTAAGCAGTTTCCTTTAGGCTAAGTTAAGCCCCTAGCAGTATTGCTTCGCCCTACTATTAAGTCGCTAGCGGTGGTTTTAGAGTCCGCTTTCCCTAAGTTACCTAACTAGGTGGTCTTTATATTTGGGTTTATAGCGCGCCTATTACTTCTACCCTATAGGGCGCTTACGCTCTTCTAGTTTTCCTCTAATAGGGTAGCTAAGGAAACTAGCTGGTCTTAAGTTTAAGGGAATTCTTAATAGTTAGTAATAGCAACCTGTAGCTCTAGCCGCAGCTTCGCGAACAGATATATTATTAAATACTTTATATTATAAAGAGGATTAATTTACGCTTTTAAGGAGGTTAGGTAAGTAGTAAACTTATTTATTAGTTAATTAGTTTGCTATATTACCTTTACGTAGATTAGGGCTATATAGAGTTCTTAATTAATAGGACTTTTAATTTAGTTAAGTAGGAATTCTATAAGCTCCTCTTAGGTAAACTATATATCTAAATAGTTATCTTTATACTATAGCTAAAGGGATTAGTTGGTCCCCTTTACATATTATATAGTAAACGCAACTTTAGTATCCTTATCTATAAAGCCGTCGCGCTTTAGGTAGAATACTAGCTTTAAGCTATCGCGGAAGTCTTAGTACTCTTATATAGACTTACCATAATACAAAGCAATCTTCTTTATCTTAACGGCCTGTTTTAATAGAGCGCCTAATATATTAGTAGCCCTCCGCTTAAGACTTAAATGTATTAGGCTACCCCCTAAGTACTTTAATAGGATTATTTAAGGTTATAGAGGTAGGTTAGGAATGGGAGTTAACGTCGCCTTACCGCGTTAACGCTATCTTAGCACTTCTACCTTTTTCCTAAGCAAGTATAGTTTTCTTTACTCTAGGAGTTATAGCTTCTTATTCTCTAGCCGTTGTATTTCTTCCTATATATCCCCTTCGCCTATAGCTTCTAGTTCTGTTTAGGACGATATAGGTTCGCCTGTATTATCCTAGGGCTAATCCCTAAACTTAGTAGTACGTACTGCGCTAGTACGCCCGCGTCTCGCTATTAGGTCAATAGGCTGCGATATAGTTAATAAATATAGGTCGTCTTCTTAATAGAGGGTTGCCGCTATATAATCGTGGCCTTAGCAAACCGCTGTGTTATTAGGCCACTACCCCTAAAAAGGAATAAGAATTTAGTACTATTAGGACGCTAAGGTCCTTAGGGTATATAGTAACGTAATAATAGTAACGGGATGTAAAGAGTATCTAGTTCTTAATGAAGTAGAACTGTAGAACTAAATTCTGCTGTTCTCTAATGCGGGGCGACTATGTTTTGTAGGCGCCTCGCCTGCGCCTCGCTTGCGCTAAGCCGGTTACGGTAGGTGCGTCTCTATAGCCTAATACTTAGCCTATAATTGCCCTTTATACTTAGTCTGGACGTACTTATATCCCTTTTATCTCCTTATCTTATATTTTATAATCCTATATTTATAAGCCTAGTACTACCCTATTTCTAACTAAGCCTAAAGATAGGCTTTCTTTTAAAGAGGGGGGTAATATAATAGCGCTATTGCATATTACCTACCAAATTCTACTATATTCTGCTAACCTATAATTGGCCCGCCCAAAGCTAGCGCCTTAGCGGCTTACCCTATATATTTATTTATATTAGTCCTAGCAACCCCTTTTCCTTCTCTTTAGCTTAGTATCTTCGTAATACAGCATTCTATAAGCTTTGGTTTAGAGGCATTTATATAAGCCGTAATACTAACCTAGATTAATATATAATATATTAATCCCTTTTAACCCTAGAGAAGAGTCTTCCTCTAAAGTTCCTCTTTTTTTAACTTTATACTATCCTCCTAGATTAATAAGACCTTATCCGCTTTTACGTTTATTAGGTAATTCTTTATATAGTAGCCTTTCTAACTATAGGAGAATTAAGCTTTTTAATTACTAAGGGCCTATATATAGGGGTTGCTATATATAGGCTGAGTATTTGCTAGACCTATAGTAGGACTAGCCGTATAACTAGCTGCTAAATTAGTAATAGGCTATATAGGTAGTACTATAGGGGTTGCTAATTATACTAGGACATTGCGGGCCGTTCTTATATTATTTATAGTCTAATTTAAAGGGTTTCTAGCCTTATACTGTTTAGCATATACCTTAATTTAGCGGAGGCCTTAGTTAATAGTTAAGCACTAGTTTATAAGTTCCTTTAGCGTCTATATAGTAGTAAAAACTAGTAGTATAGCTCGCTGTAGGTCTAGGGTAAGCTTATTAAATAGGTTTAGTATTAAATCTTCCTAGGGAATTTAAGCCTAGCTAGCTAGGTATAGAAAGTAGGTCTAAAAAGCTAAAAAGGTCTCTATTATTTTTATATTTAGGCGTTTTATACTTTAAATGGGTCCTTATAAATAGAATATAGGTAGATAATTATCTCTTTTCTAAAGAGGAAGGGATCTGCTAAGTTTTATGCGTATTGCGGACATAGGTATATCTATACGTCCCTATTAGTACAGCTAAAGATATAGGCCATTTTAGCCTAAGTAGTAGGGAAGTAGTCCGTATTAACTTTAAGCTTATCCTATAATTAAAGCTTTTAATTATTAAATATAGGGTTGGTTCTGTCTATAAGTAATAAGGGGTCTACAACCTTCGCGGACCGTAACGATACTAATACTATATATTAGGCTAGGGTTTTAAGGACTATAGCAAGTCTCTAGGTATCTAATAACTCTTTACTAGGTATAGGGGGTTCTCTAGCTTTAAGTAGCTCTTAAAGTTATTTACTTTTAGTATTAGCTACTATAAGCTCCTCCTAGGAGTTTAAGTTAGTTACTGTTTTACTATTAGAGGTATTTAAGGGTCCTACAGCTACTTTACTAGCTACTGTGTTTCTTAGCATAGTAGTATAGTTATTAGGGTAACTTTTAGTAGGATTCTATAGGGGTTCTAATCTATACTTATTCTATAGGTCTTATTATTCTTTTCTATTCTTTAAGTTCTAGTAATAGTCTTTAGGTTTACTTCTATATTCTATTCTTATTTATAGTCCTATAAATATATTTAAGTTTCTTCTTAAGAAGAAAGGGTGTTTAAGCTTTAGATAATATTAGCGACTTAGTTAATTAAGGTATAAGTACAGTAAGAGGGACGCGTAAGCCTATATAATTGGTAGTCTATAAATAAGGATCTAAAGCTAGAGAAAGAAAAGAAGATAAAGGGTAGCGCCGCTTAATATTATATATAATCCTCTAGTTACGTAACGGCGATTATCTAAAACTATATAAAACTATCTGCGACTATCCGCTATAATCTACTAATATCTATTAGCTATAATCTACTAGTTTCCCCTAGTTTCTACCAGTTTCTATTAACGCCGTAATATTAAGCCTAATAGTAATAGCGGACAATATCTTATTAAAAACTATTAAAGTTACTGTTAGTAACTGCCTTATATATATACCTAAAGTTATAAGGTTATTCTTTAAGCCTCTTTCACTACCCCTTATAGAGCCTTACTAATAAAAGTAAGAGAATATTAAGGTAACCGTATTGTTAGTAAACCTAATATTCTATACTAATTAAGCCAGTTTAATAACTACTAAAATAGACCAAATTAAACGAGAAGTGGGATTTGTTTAGTTTTAAAGATAGTATTTAAAGGTAAAAGCGTAAATAGAAGATAGAAGGGCTAAATACTTAATTAATCTTAAAGTAAAGCTTAACCTTATTAAGGAAAGCGTGGCCCTATAATACGGTTTACTAATATTAAGTCTGCCCTTATAACTATAAGGTATATATCTAACGTCTATTAATAGAACTTAGTTTAAGTTTATTAGGTTAGTGTATATAGTCTTTATAATAATAGGTAATGTTTTAATATCTATAATATGTATTGCTATAGGGGAAATGTTATATAAGGTAATACTTAGTAAGCTATACTTAGTAAAAGCTAGACTAGTAACAAAACAAACCGCAATAGGTTAAGTATTTTATATTATTTAATTAAAAGACGATAGAGTTAAAATAAGGTTCTTAATATCCTTTTAGGATATTAAGAACCTAACTAAGGCTATATTAGGGGGCGATATACGGCGTTAAAGGCAAAATAGCAGTCGTTTACTAGCAAGAGTGGCACACTCTTACAAAACGCAACTATAATCCCTTAGACCCTCGAAGAGGAATCCACCTCGGCGCTCTATAATTGGCTACTAAAGCTAGCACAAGCACTAACGTCTGCGGCGTACATTAGGCTGCGGCGCCGGTCGCTAATTAGCTTAGGAGTTTACAGGAGTTATAGGGGTTATAGAGGTGTGGCGGTGCTAGTCGCTGATTGGAGTTTGTAGGAGGTGGATTTTCTCTCCATAAGTCTGAGTTAACTAAGATAACCATGTTCCCACGTTCCGAACTTGTAACGTGACTAGCCATGTGACTCCTCGTCTCGATCGGTTCCAGCGCCTCCCGTGCTGCCTTAACAAACCCGTTCATGTCTCTTCTCAATAGTTGTACTACTGCTGATATAAGGTCCGTAACATAGACCCTTTACCACCTTAAAAAGGCTAGAATTCCCCTCCTTAAGTATATCGGTAACTCTCCTAATATCAACGCCATTAAGGGAGCGTGGATGCCTATAAGAATTACGATTATAAAAGATTGGAATGCCCAATATACGTTAGAATAGACGGACTAGGCTTAGAGAGGCGAATAGAACAACTTTCTACAAGATAAAATACGGGCTTTAGTAGCTAGAATGGCAGCGATTGATACTTTAATTATTAAGTGTAAAGGAGGAAATGAATTTTATAGTTAATACTTTATTTTAGAGTGATTTCCACTCGCTTGCGCATCCAATAAAATGGACGGTTTTCAAAACCGTCGGCCTTCGTAGAATAGTCTGTATGCAAATGCAGTCTTTCAAGATATAGTACATGAGCAGCTCACGGCTAACTTGATAATATCAACATTTTCAGAAAATAAGGCTATAGGTTCTCCAAACACAGTCGTAGGCAACACTCCAGTTCACATCCTCCGTTGCAGTAAATGAGGAAATCGAAAGATGAGAACTCATGCAAAGAGCTTTGAAGAATGCTTAATCCGTCACGTTTTTTTCCCACATGGCCAAATAACAATCAATGCTAATGCTAGCTGTGAATATGAATTTACGTGTTGGCCACAAACCAGAAGTTCGGAAACTTTTACCTTAACCGGGTATCTTTATCAGGTCTTTTCAGCTGGAGAATCGAATAGAATCAAAGCATAGACCCAAGAAAGGAAGAAAGGAATTGTCATCAAGCCAAGGAACCAAATCATTTAGTGAAGGAAAACAAGACAAGGATAAAAAGAACGAGGGGCGTCTAAATCTTGTCGAGCCTATTCGTGGTCGTCATGCTATGCCATTGCCATCATGTCATTCATCAACTCTATATGCTTGCTTGAGGTCCTATCGTCTTCCGCGAACAATAATTCTAAGTTCGATAATGCAGTATATTTGTCCATATCCATGACCCCCAACTGTTCATCCCCCAAAACTCCAAATCGTAATTCTGGTCACTTCCTTATAGTCCCACGTTAACTTCTACTCCATTGCCTTGCACCAAGAATGGTCCAAAACTTGCGTAATAGTGCTACGCTTGTCAACATCGCGATTCAGCATCAATCTAATTAGATCGATGCTCTCTTCGCTCATAATGTATGGTACGCGGAGGTCATGGTCCATGATTTCGTCAATGCTGTAAAAGGGATTCTCTTTGTAGACGATGGTGTACAGCAGGATACCGAGTGCCCAGACATCTTGTTCTTTACCCCGATAGGATTTGCCGGCAAGAACCTCGGGAGCAGCATAGTCTATACGGCAAACTTTAGCTTTACGGCCATTTTTACACGTACCCGAAGTCGGAAAACTCAGACTCACCAATTGTTCCGACAAAGACATCAAAGGGCCCACTCTTGATATACGCCGCACTCCCGAAATCTATTAGTTTAATATTTCCTTCTCCATCCAGAATCACATTTTCATCCTTGATATCGCGGTGCACAACCTTCGCCTTCGTGTGCAGGTGATGCAGGGCTTCAGCAACCTGTACAAAGATTTTCCGACACTCAGCCTCATCCATGTTCACTCGAAGTTCAATGTAATCAAATAGGTCCATTCCAGGCAGACCATGCGGAACCATCTCGATGTAGTAGTTGATGTCATCTTCAAAGAAGTCCGACATCTCGACGATATTGGGGTGCTTTAGGCCGTCCCGACGTAGATAATCAAGAACATGAATTTCAAGCGGAACGGTCCCCAATCGCCGATCTCGTGTCCATGTGTCGACTAGTATCCGACGCTTTGTCACGTATTTGATGACTACTTTCTTGCTGCTATTCTTCTTATATCGACACAGTTTGACTTGGCCATATGCGCCTTGGCCCATGTCTTCTAATACTACAAAGTCGTTGATGGATTTCTTCTTGTGTGGCTCTTTACTGTCAACCTCCTTGGGATCCTCCTTCACCCTTGTTTCTGGTAGCGTGCGTGGTTTTGATGCTTCTTGGAGTTGCATTGTAAGCAGTGACACAGGCGTCGAGTCAAGCTTTGATTCGTCTGAGTCGACTTCATCAGGATTCATGACGCTTACTGATTGGCCGGGCGACGGTTGATGAGGGGGGGTGCCAGGTCGCGACACCAGGGGTGTTACAGGTCCGACACCGTGATTCGTAGCGTGTAGATGCCTTGAATATGTGATCCAGAGTGCGTAGACCAGCTCAGGAGATGATAAACTACCAAGTGAGCCGGACTCTTCCTCGATAACATTTTCACGGTACCGAACACTTGTCTTTTCGCTTTTAACAACCCTCATTTGCACATCAACCATGATTTCCGCACCATCGCGATGCTTGGCCGGAAGACCGCTGGGTCGCAAAAAGATAGCAGCTGCATCGGCTTTACCCTCTCGCATGGCAAGCAGTGCTCTCGCTCGCCGAAAGCTGTGCTCTGGAATCACGATGCCATCTACGAGTTCGATCTTGTCTTCATCAGTCATAACGAGCAAAATTTTATCGAAGCCGGGGATGAGATCCGTAATGTGCAGTCCATCAGGATGTGGTTGACCGAAGAGTGCAGATGAAAATACGGTGTTTGAACTTGTGATAGCGAGATTTGCGGCGGATAAAACTACGATTCCCGCAATGTGAGGAAAGCTAGATACCCGAAAGGTTGGTTCGCCTAAAAGCTGCTCCACAGTGACAGGTATGTTTATGCTGTTTGACGTTCTCGCCGTAAAGGTTCGAAGTTCTGCGATCTTCTCATAATCCAGGGCGCCTGTGTTTGTTCCTGTAATTCTAGGAATTGCAGGAATGAGTCTTTTGAGATCCATCCCTCTCCGCATTCTATCCGTCCCCCACACTGCTTCTGTTGCCCCTTGCCCCTTAGTAACACATCCAACCTCGTCAACATTGACATAGACAACATCTTCCGCAATTTCTTCTAGCACCCATATGAGGCCTCCATGTTTCTCCTTCACCCACAGACTAGCCGAGCCAAGGGCGCCGTTGCGCTTCTGGATTGGAACAACGTCGCCACAAAGTAAGACCCCTCTTGATCCCTTCGATGCATGATTCAAACCACCTTTGACGTTCCTTTTTGATGTGTACGTGGACCCGCTTCCATCATCTGTTTTCGACCTTCTGCCAGGGGCTGTTTGTCTAGAAGGAGGCTTGCTAAGAAGCTTGGCTGTAACACCATTGCCTACATTCAGAGCGGTGGTGGGGTTGGGGCTCGTCCGTTGACTTTGACTGTAGGGCTCTCGAGATGACCTTGCTGATCCCCCATCAGGATTTTTCAGTTTCTCCTCCAACCACTTTCTCCGTTCTTCCCGTACCACTTCCAATATCCCGAGCTTCCGAACTTCAGCTCTAGTTACCCCAAATACTAGGCAGGCAAGGTCATTTGCAGCTGTGATCGTCCACGGCGCTTTGGCCTCTGTGGTGAAGATGGCTTGCGCGGCAGGAGCCCATCGACTCCCATGACCGTGAGGCGCTGGTCCAGCGTTATGTGGTCCGGACATTGTCGGAATCGACTGAGGGGCTGTGGAGATAGCGGTAGGAGATATAAGTTGGTTAATTTGCCCATTGTCACCAACGAGATACGGTTGTGCCAAGGCATCGTTAAGTTGGCTCTGAATCGTAAGAGGGGCTGTATCGGTAAATGTTCTTTTCAATGTTGCTCGGGGAGCGAGGGGTGGAGGCGGTGACGAACGCGCAAACTGCGTGGCGTCGATAACAGTATCCTCGGAGAATTTGACTGTGTTCTTTTCCTCGGTGGTAATTGTATCCCTTGCGGCTGTTTGTATCCTGCTAGCTTCCAGACTAGACTCTCTACGTCTAAAAGTTCTTGGCGATTCCGGCTCATCCAAACTTCCAGGGCTATCGCATCTAGATAGGAAACTTTTCTCGAAGATATTTTCCCCACACATATCCGGTGGGCCTGTAAGAGGACCTTTGGAACCCAACCCATGTGCGCGGGACGCATCTTGCCCTATGAGATTTGCTCTTGTGAGGAGCTCCATCATACTTTGAACTTCCTGATCACCACTCAACTTTGCTTGGGCATTGGCGATTCCGGGATTGCTTGCTGCCCAACCCAATTTGTCCCGCATAAAGTCTATCGATCTTTTTAACACATTTTGCCTATTGTGTATATATTCTTCTGACTGGTGTGCAAAAGAGAAAGAGTGTAGAGATTCGGAAGGAAATCGGCTTAGGTCCTCACTGAAGTTCAGTGTTGGTGAAGATGGCCCAGATGGGAGAGAAGAGGAAGGGTGGCGGCTTTGAGGAAGGGTAATGCTCATTGACGCAGATCTGGATTGTGCACCCGGACTACTACTGGGTCCTGCTGGGACCCTTGGTGTTGGTTGTTGACGGATACGACGAAGGCCTGATGCTCCAAGGCCATGCTCATGCTCTGGGACGATTGGTGACCTTGCATATCAAATGTCATTAGCAGGAGTCTCCAGTACATCAGTGTACAATTGCGCTTGCTCCATTCTCAGTGCATTGCTTTGTTCCCGAGGGAAATCCTTTGTTTTACACACCTCGCTATCATATCAAGTGATCCAGCATCGAAAGACATGCGCGGCCGTATGGTGTCTATGGCCATGGCCGAGCTCGAGGTATGTGACAAGAGGTTCCCCGTGCTCTTGTTCTTCGGAATAGAGATTTCGCTGACGGCAAAGCGGAGCGTCGAGTGTGGATTTCGTTCGGAGTCATGATTTGATGTGCCTGGATGCTCACGCCAGTTAGCAATATGTTTAGTAGACGCTGCTGTTCTTCGGCATTTCGTAGCATCCCGCCTAGAAGTGAGCCAGGTGAATTTGGTCACAAGAAACATTGGCCTGGCATGTGTAGTTGAACTCCTGGAGTATTGCCTCAGGTATGTGCTTATGTTTGTCTGTCCGGTAAGGGGTCGAAGTCGACGTGCAGTAAATGAAGGACGGAAGGTTGCAGTGCGGAGTCTGTTGATGGCAAAGTTCCACGGCCATAGCGAGGGCGGCGGGTGGGATGGAGTATGTTAGAAAAGGCGTGGAAAGGGCTTACCATGATCATTTGGTCTGCTCATCACCATGAGATGGCTGACGGAGGCCAGCGCGTGCCGGAGGGAGTGCGGAGGTCTCGGGTCAGTTGGTAAAGGTTGCGCGCGACGGTGTGTGGGAAAACAGTGTCAGACGCCAAGCAGGAGCCGACGGGAGATATGGAGATTATGTGCCAATACTGTCAGCGGCGTGGGTCGTTTCCAGCAGTCTAGAAGTGTTTGCGGGGTGTGATGTACGGGTAGTCGTTAGGATGGCCTAATGGATGAAATATGATATCTACAATCTAGGACGAAGTAAAAGAGCAGATTCACTAGGTGAGTGGAAGCTAGCTCCCAGCTATGAGTAAGGCTGAGCTGCGAGGACTTCTTGATACGATCACAGTCAGCCACGCAGTGCCATGAAGAGATGTGCACGATGCGTTGTGGGATGGGGGCTGATCTGGCTTAAGGAGGCCCCGCGTTTCTGCAGACCTCAACGTGCCAACCGTCGAATTCGGAGAGTTGTAGATCCCACCCACCCCCGTCTCGCCATTCATCCAACGAGAATCTCCTTCCAAGAAGAACGCCAGAACTATACAGCTAGTGTTACACAAAATACAAGATAAAGTCCCGAAGCCAGACGTACCGAGGATTATCTCATAAATGAGACGCTCCGTAGTAGAATTTTAACCGAACCCAGTTAGAGCAGCACGTGCTTGGTTACGGGGCAGGTACGACAGAAAATCGCTCATATCTGCTCCCTATATTTAGGCGTCAGTTTAGTAGCAACTACAGTAGAATTGGTTAGTACGATATCTGATTACAACGATATACTCTATATTACGATCTACATCCCTTAATTAAAGCGTTTTTGGTGTAAATTTACGATATTCTGACTTTTAATGATATCGTTAAGTCTCTCCTACCAAAATTGGTATAACTAGTAGAGATTTCATATAGGAGGGAGCCTAATTTAGTCGGCAAGGAGTTCGCCTTAGGCCTTTTTAAGTATAAAGCCCCCTTTTATTGCTTATTAACCCAACACGCGACTCTTTATATAACAATACCATTGGTATAACAATACGCTCGGCTGTATAAACCGTATCGTACTAACCAGTTTTTACTGTAAAAGTTTTTAAAAAAATTAATTTCTTTTTATAATTATAGCTTTATAAAAGTATTATTAAAGGACAAGATACATTATTATAAAAGAAAAGTTAAACTTTTAACAAAAAAATTTATAATTTTATCCCCTAGCCCGCCGAGTTACGTCCATCTGTTATTGATAAGGATTTAGCCAATCAGACCAATAGAACCAAATGGCCGTGCTCAGGAATATGAGCCTGGTGATATCCACTAAATATTATATAAAACAATCTATGTAGCTTATTCCTTTGAGTCGAGTGGCTCAATATGAGGTAGCCAACACTCGTCCTTTCTGCAGAACGGAATCTGACATATTTTACACACCCAAAATGCGTCCTTGGCACTCGCAGAGGCCTCTTCCACCGTCCGACGGGTGTAGCTCTACATATTTGTTCGTCTACTCTACTAGCTTATCCACGATCTCATCCGTGAAGAATTGACCGAATATAGCAAATGGATCGCTTCAATCAAGGGTAGGAGGTAGATTTGGGGTGCCGTGGTCGTCGAAATCGGAGGTGGTTTTTTAGCTACCAGGTCTATATCATTAGAAGTACAATTGGAAGGCATGGTTGATGGTAATGCATTGATCAAATCTATGTAGGCTATACGCGTAGTTTTGATTCTGGTGTTCCACACGGAACATCTACTAGATGGACGCCGGCGGGTTAAGGGATAACTAATTACCTGTAAGGTGACAAGCTCCGCACCACCCAGCCACCAGACAAACCTACAAAAGGTAAGCGAGGTGACTCCGCCACCTGTCATTACCTATATTTAACATTTTATATAATATAGAGTAGAAAGATATAATAGAGAACTTATACCTTATATTATTTTCAAAGTAATTAGATAATAGAAAGGTAATAAGGTTTAGTAGTGATTTAAGAATCTAGTAGTTAATTACCCTAAAATCGCGCCGATGTGGTCTGATTTATGAAATAAACTGGGGGTGTTAAACAAGCTCTTACCACATGATGTGATGAGATACATGGAGATATTCCCCTCATATTTGAAACTACCAAGAGGGCCCGCTTTAAAGAAATGTTATCAAACGACAACAAAAAATCCCTCGTGACTAGCAACAGTGGTCAAAGATTTCTTTAATTTTTGTATATTCCGTCCATTTCACAACCCCGAGTCTGACAAAGAAAAGAGCTACTGAATCAACCCAGACTCTCCATGCCTGCAGCACCCATTATTTTCGTTTACCCTTAACAAATATATCCCTCTGGCCCTTTCGCAGGTGGGCATCTGGAGGGCTGGCCTGACATGTGGAAAAGGTTAAGGTTCGAGTGCTGACAGACAGTCCTCCAGTCTTAACCACTATTCTTGGAAAACCGGCATGTCATAGTACTATTAATCCACATTGGGTTGATAGAATTCGTCACCATAAATCGGCCCACATTATTTAGAGCGTGGTCAGACTAGAACTTGGTGACGTTTAAGCTTGCGAAAGGGCTTAATTCCTCTGCGCAAACTGAAAGATCCCCGTCTTTCAAATCTCATTACTTGCAGTTGAAAGTCAGATTTTCTTCTGGGGACCGTGTAGTATGTAATGTGATCTGTGGTTTGGAAAGTGATATGAAACTTGATGGATTCTCCACTCCTAGTCTTGTTACGAATGTGGGTTAGGGTATGAGGGAATAAGTAAAATTTTAACGCTGCCGAAGAGCTTCCTTGTGCTCTTGCCAAAAGTTTCTACAGGCTTGAGATTTTGTCAAGCAGGTCAGCTAAGTGGCCGTCAATAGTGGAAAGATCTTACCTCGATGCATGCTAACTTGCTCAATCCACCATTCCCCAAAACTGTCCTCAACAGACACGTCAACCTTATTAACGCGCTCGTCTCTTTTCAGGCCACAGAGCGCGCACTGCTGTGGCGCTAGGATCCCACCATCAATCTCCTTGCAAACCCTAACAGACATAACCTCTTGAACTTCCGGAATGGTTCCTAGATAGCCCGGTCGGATGACATTACCAGCGGCAACAGCTGAACGAAGCCGGCCAAGCTGCTCTCGCCAGGCCCGTACAACATCCAGCGCTTCTCTTTCTTCTTTATTAATCTCACTCTTGTCTATACCGGTAAGTTTCATGCCAGAGGTTCCTCTTGACGACGCCGGTCCTAGCTTCATTCCCTGTGCAAGGTGCATGTCTCGTTTCCAACGTAATTTTCTACCGGCAATTATACGAGCTGCAACGGTAGCGATCATAAGGTAACCTCGGAGAAAGCTTAGAATGGCTGGATCTGAGAGAAGTTTGTTTTTCATTTGATATGTCTGCGCTGCCATAAGGTTGAACAGCTTCGTCTGCGCTTCAGAGAACAGTGACAGAAAAAGAGCAAGAAGGATTCCCGGAGGAGGCACGTTCGTAGGAGGTAACTCGTCTGGTGCAACCTCTGCAAGACCTGGTGGTGAAGTTGCAACCGGATCATCTATAAGGGGGAATACTCTGGGTATTCCAAGGCCAGTTTCATTTACTTCTGAAATAGGAAGAGATGTTTCCCAATCAGTAAAATCGTCCCATGGAACATCTTCCATATGTCCCTGAGGATGAGACGGCGGTATAGAACGAGAAGCGGCCAACTTAGTCAGATGAGCCCCCGGAACAGAGGGCAGTTTCTGAGTATGAGACATTCCTTCTATTCCACCAACATTAGGAACATCGCTGCGGCTAGAGAAAGAAGAGAGGGGGTGAAAAAGGCTATAAGCTGCCCGGTCTGTCTGTTCGGAGTTACGGGTTCGAACAGCTTCTTCGAGTGCTGGAGCCTCGAAGTCGCCGAAGTCATCTTCGTCATCAGGCTGGCCGACATCAAACAAGACGTTGGGATCGCGCTTGGGTGGAGTACTAGCAACTGGCCGGTGCGCACTTAGGGACGCTTGCTTGACAGGTAGAGGTCCGAAATCGAAGGGGTCATCGGTAAAATTATGTCTAACTGTACTCGGATTCTGATCTAGGTTATATTGGGGTGCATTCAACGTAGTAGCAGGTTCAAGAGATTGAAGTGCCTCCCAAGAGCTAGCGACTACAGTGCATGAAGGAACAGCTTGGGGAGGTGCCGCACCCTCGAAGTCGCCCCATTCATCAGTCTCTTCACTGATGGGAGCTTGGACCTGTCCGAGATTAGACGGTCGACAAAAGGAAGGCAGATTAAAATCTGCTGGTGGGGGTTCCTTTCGATTCTGAGACAAACACGTCTCCGAATCTATTGTGGTCAAGTCATCGAAGAAGCTGAACCGGTTTGTGGCAGTTCGTGGCGCTAATGCCTCTGTTTGAGAAGACTCTGGGTGGGCTGGAGACTCGGAGGAAGACGAAAATTCCGCGAACAAATCTGACGACATGATTACTTGAAATTTAGGTTTGAAACGTGCTTGCTGGAATTTCTCTCAATGTGTTAAGCTGAGCCGCGTACATTGAGTCGTAAGGGGGGGCTTGGACTGCTTGCCCCTCTTTTCTTTTTGTTTCTGCCGTTCCCAGCGAGCGTCAGCAAATGAGCACTCAAATCAAAAGCCCCCGCGTACCTGCAGAAGCCGCCTCCCTTATCTTCGCATGCTTCAAGTCTTGTATCTTGACGTGGGCAATTAGAAGTTCAGGCCACCTCGTGCACGGCCCCACCCGAACTTCTACCGGAGGCGCTTCTTGTTTAGCCTCGTCTGTGCTAGTTTGCCATTTTCACTATCCTTGCATCTCTCCGCTGGGCGCCGTGTTGTCGACTTTGAAACGTTGAAACACGAGAAACTGTCCCATGTTTAATGAAGCAAAGCAAGCCTAAGCGCCAACGTGCCCCCTCTATCTAAAATGGCGCAGACTCATTTTAGAACAAGTGGCAATGACTACTTATCCAGGTAGGTGGCCTTTCTTCATCCCGTCACCACTTCGCAACTTTTTGTTTCCCTTTTTTTAAACAACACCACACTCCTTTTCCTTGCTTCTTGAAGCATGCTACATTCTTTACCATGAAATTCGTCACACTCATTCTTGCGGCTCTGGCCAGCCTTCCATCCGCTGTTTCCGCTCAGTCGGTTTTTGCTCATTTTATAGTAAGTTGATTCTACAATCTTCAACCTCTTTTCCCCCTACCGTTTCTTCTCATGCTAGAGTAACAAATGTAACCACATTAGCAGACTATATTAGAACTTCCAATAAACTACAGGGCTCCGGCGCTAACAAATTAATAGCTCGGCAACGCTGGTTCTTACACCAAAACACAGTGGCAAAGCGACATAAAGCTTGCCCAGGAAGCTGGCATTGATGCCTTCGTCCTGAATATTGCCCCACCATTAGCCGGGGCTACCTCTACCCAGATTTCCAACGCATTTAAGGCTGCCAACGACTTGGGTTCGGGCTTCAAGCTGTTTTTTTCATTCGACTATCTTGGCGGTGGACAGCCGTGGGTTGCTTCTGATGTCATCTCGCTCTTGCAAACATACACTCCCAACACCGCACACTTCAAGTACCACAACCTTCCCCTGGTATCTACTTTCGAAGGTACGAATAATATCGGTGATTGGGCCCATATTCGAGCCTCGGTTCCTGGTGGCATTTTCTTTGTTCCTGATTGGAGCAGCCTTGGTCCTGGAGGTATCTCCTCCCAGCTAAGCATTATTGATGGTGCCTTTTCATGGGACATGTGGCCGAATGGTGCCAACGACATGACTGACGTTCCCGATAAGGCTTGGAAGGCTGCCCTCGGCGGTAAGGCGTACATGATGGGTGTGTCTCCATGGTTCTTCACCAACCTTCCCGGTTACAACAAAGCTTGGGTTTGGAGAGGTGACGACTTGTGGCACGAGCGCTGGCAGCAAGTGCTGGCAGTGAAGCCAGCATTTGTTGAGATTGTCACTTGGAACGATTACGGCGAATCACACTACATTGGCCCTATATACAACGATGGGATCCCAAGAGCCCCTAACGCAAATGCTCATCCATATGTTGACAACATGCCACACGATGGTTGGCGACAGCTCTTACCATATTACATTGCGCAGTACAAGAGTGGCGGCATCGCACCCACCGTTGCCAAGGAAAAATTATCTTTTTGGTACCGCCTCACAGCGGCCGCAGCAGGAAGCAACGGAGGAGTCACCGGCAACAACTGCCCATCTGCTATCAACTTGGGCGGATACCAGTCTTATGCCAACCCCAACACTGTTGTTGAGGATAAAATTTTCTTCACAGTTCTTGTGAAATCCCCCTCTACTATCACTGTCCAGATTGGCGGCGGTACTCCTGTCACTTTCAAAACCACTAGAGTCGGCAGCAACCACTTCTCGACTCCTTTCAACGGCCAAACAGGCTTTGTGAAAATCTGCATTGTACGCAATGGTGTTACTGTGCTTTCCAGTACTGGGGCAGCAATTCAAGCGCGCCCTGCAAGCGGGGTCACGAATTACAATGCCTGGGTTGGTGGCGCAAGCACTTAGTCGCGTATCAACTCATAGTATCCCAAATGGCTCTATGAATGTTACATATTTCACTATGCCCCTTGCACAAATGCAGAGACGGGGTTTGGTTTTTCTTCTTTGGGCGGGGTTCCCAGGACATTCTTTTTCCAGACTTGCAAAGCTAGAGTTGATTAAAAAATTCGATGAATTTCAGGTTATACACTGTTTTAGCATGTCGATACCCGCTTAAGCATTACATAGTCGGTAAGATATTATAGGATAATACTAATACTATCACTTGTATTTATCCAAGAATCTAATATCTTATTTACATAATATTTCTTGCAAATTGTGAGGTGAGGATGTCGATAGGGAGTCCAATTGATAGAACGATAGGGTGTATTGTATAGACAGACGAATCCTTGAGGGAACGGAGGAGTCTGAGTGCGAGGTAAGGAAGGGTTTTCCCTAGGCACGTTCACCTGACACCTATATACTTAAAGATAGTGTTTGTAAAGGCTCAGTTAACAGAACAGATCTATTGGTAGCCAGGTAACTAGAATTCCAAGCCGAGGACTAGAAGAAGGTCGAGGAAAGGACACGTTTATATAAATGGCGCCGAGTCCCTAGCCGAGCCCCTGACCAGGGTCTGTAACAGTGCCGTGACAGCATTAAATGCGCTTTATTAGTAAATTTTTAGGGTATGAAGACCCTGAAGGCCTTCTAATAAGATTTTGATTTTTTTCTGATTTTTTTAATTATATAATCGGCTTTAGTAGGCTTTTAATAGACTTTAATTGTAAGAGTACATATATTAGATCCCGCAACAGAGGCGATAGATTCGCGAGCACTGTCTGTCTTTTTGGCCGTATGGCGACGTGGAGCGGGACACGTTACATTTAATAAGATAATCAAATTTTAATTTTTTTAAATAAATAAAAAATCGTTCTTTTTGCCTTGTTTAGGATCTAGCTTAAGATTTAATAAGTTTTCTATTAACGCCATTTATAATAACTGGGATAGTTTAGGTATATTTTGGAACAATTAGGTCTAATTTAAGGCGCCTTGGCTCCCTATTGACACTGTGGTTGGTTGGCTGGCCGGCTCCGGCGGCGAAATTAGACGAAAGTAGCCACCATGTTTATGTTTGAACTCGACGCCACCTTCGCTCTGCCTAAGCCTGAAATCGACCCCCTTGAAAAAAATACATCGTCTCTGCGGCCATGCAGAAGCGAGCCCCACTCATGTGCAACACAAAATCATTCGTTACTGGAAAGGCCGTATTGGTGCCACATTACTTCATAACTCCGTAACTCTAATAGCGAGGCTGAACTGACGGCTCACCAAAACACCGGACTCGCTTTTCCCTTTAAGAACACCGCCAGTAGAGCCCTCTTCACTCCCAGCATACTGTACACGCAGACCTCCTGATTCACATATTTTAAGCCTGGTCTTAAGCCCAATCCCAATCCTGCCTACAACCTTAGGCGGACCTTTGACCTCCTGGAGTCCTGATAACCTGAGTAGTCCCATGACGAGAAACTTATGACTTCTCTTTGGTGGAAGCTGTAGCTCTGACTCGCTTTTTGAGGTATTGTCTTGAATTAACTCGATGGCATGGGCTTGCGAAGCTAGATTTGAAGAATAATGGCGATGGTAAGGTAGACTAATACTAGTTCTGCCGTCAAACTCGTCCCAGATGACGAAGGCGCTGCTGTTCCGAGCACCCACGTATGGAAATCCGAAGTCCAAATGGCCTCTAATTAATCCTCCTCGAATTCTGACATCGCTTGCTGGTTGCTTTCTGAGCTGAGAAAAGACGTGAATAAAGTGAAGGGCGGCAGACCGTCCCAGCATTTTTAGAGGCGCCGAGCGGGTAGTGTGTAAAACCGTAATACCTCCTTTTTCGGTTTATCTTCAGAGCGAAGTGCGACGGAATATCTACGAAAAGAGCCTTTCTGCCTAGACCTTCCCAAGGCCAATCTGGAACCAATTTTGTATGGGGATATCCTGTGTTACAAGCATTATGACAGTATAGTCATCTGAGACAGTATGAGATGTGTAGAAGTATTCTTTAATCTACCTGTCAGCTAGAACTGTCCTTAACGAATTAGGCTGGATTTCCTGAAGCATAATGTTAAAGGAGGTGGCGGATTTCCGAAAATCTCTCTTAGATGGACAATTGCTGCGGCCGCACGTTCTAGCTGCGACGGAGCCTGAGAATCAATGTTCCACGACACAATCCTTATCGTGTGATTTTGATCCCATGGCTCTCTACTTCGATATTCATAGGGACGCCAAACAGAAGTAGTCGGCGAGCAGCGGCAAGGTGTAACAGCTTGAGGTGTCGGTTTCATAAAACGCGATCATAGCGGGGAGCCCGAAAGGCATTGAATTGGCCTGGCGGAACGTCTAATGAAATGAAAACTACAAGCAGGACTATCTTTAAAGGAAACCCTAGGATTGTTGCTGTTAGCTTGTGATTAACGAAAAGGTAACGGCACGGAGACCTTTTAGACCGTCAACTAATGCATGGCTTGAAGCGGGAGCATTCTAACTCCATCCATTTTTCTGTAAATGTTCGGCGAGCATCTAACTCGAGCGTTGAGCAGATGGAGGTTAAGTCGCCGGTTGGGTTTTCGGCGGAGAGGAGGTCAAGGATATTGCTGGATACTGCTGGCTAACTCTTCTGCATGAATGGGCGGAATCCACGCGCGCTACAATGCAATTAATGATGGCGAGGAAAGATGTTGTGATAAGAAGGAAGGAGAGTATTTTATTTTAATGTGTTATAGGTGGCACCCTTGTCCAGGCGCTTTTTTGGCCTGGGTTCTATTTTTAGTTTGGTGTTTTGGTGACTTTAAGCCTGGCAAATTATACCCCGTAGCCGTACTTGAAGCATTTCCGCAACATTAAGCCCCATGTATAATTGCTAAGTCTTGATTTTACCGGTAACAGTCCGTGCCAAGCCTGAAGCGTGCGGGTGGCAAGCGGAGGAAGGTCGAGCATTTTCTTAAGGCAGGATACGTGGAAATACTCGCGTTGCTAAGTACCGAGTACGATCCAATATTCAGCCTTGATCTCAATCCTCAATTCTCCTGTTTCCTTTTGAAGGAACTATAGTCGGCTCGGAATCGTGCTCGTACCATGTACCCAGGTGGAGTTGGCTGTGACAGAAGTGTTAATGCGGGCTCACTCTCGAGTTGACATTGTAAGCGTAACCCATTCTCCGCAACCTTTTCTTCAGGCGTCATCTGCGAACACCGCTCTTGTTCAGCAGCGACATCCGCTATTATCCTTAGAATGTCCTCTCTTTCTCTGTGGCGCCTGTAGATAGTGAAGGTCAATAGAGCTGGCTCATTCTCCTCGATTGTGCGTATTTTGGGAAGCCGAGCTCTGATATGCTTCTGAGACATCTCTGCCGACTGCACAGCTTAATTCGGTTCCTGATTTTTTTTGGCTCGGTTAGGTTAGTTCTAGTTGGTTTACGTACGCGTTTATAGGCAGCTAATTATCTTAGGACAGTTTCTAGGCATTAGAGCACCATTTCTAGCTTGGTTTCTCGTGGTTTCCTGTTTGGCAAAGTATGGTACCCGCAACTACTCCGCACACATGACGCTATTGTGGATAAAGAATCCGGTCTTGGGAAGACTGACGTAGCATATTCATAGAGCCACACCTTACGACCGTCATTTTCCTGACTTACCAAAAGTATAAAAATGCATCCGATTTGAATTCATTGTGACCCTGCTCGCCGTCCGGCCTTTGCCCCCTTTTTCGGACCATTCTGCCCTTTCCTTATCCGATAACTATCCGCTGCGATCAATGTATTGCGCCGTTTTGACCTTGACCGTTCATTGGACTCGTTGGTTAACGATTCTGCTGTCTTACGCTTACGCCTAACTGCTGTTTCTGCCTTGGAACTTTGCTCAGATACTCCTTCAGCTTTTCGCGTCTGCTCAGATCCCCGCGCACTTTTCCGGGGAATACTGGCTGGAACCGGTGGCTGGGCCTCAGTTGGAGAAGAGCTTCGTCGTCTAGATCCATTACGCGCCGGCATTTTCGCCCTGGAACTTCGCTCAAATATTCCTTCCGCCTTCCGCATCCGCTCAGCTATCCGCGCACTTCTCCAGGGAACACTAGTTGTAACTGGTGGCTGAATATCAACTGAAGGACTTCGTTTTCCAGGCGCATTGTGCGCTCTGGTTAACGGTCGTTCAGAGGTCACAAGCTTGAGAGCAGCGTTAGTCTGCCGTCGGCGTTTAGGCTTACCCTTTAGTTTAGACACCCTTGAGGGCTCCACCGGACCAAGCAAGGGCCGCCTACTGCTGTGAGTAGTACCTGGGGAGAAAGTGGGTTGCTGGTTTGTGGCAGACTGGTCCACAGATGCATTAGGCTGGGCTTGGGGAGAAGGGTTGGAAGATCGCGTTTGGGAGTAGTCTGAAGTTTGAAGAGGGTTCTGTCGATGGGGAGAAGAGGCGCCTGGAAGAGGTGGTAACCCCAGAAATTGCCGGGTAAACGGGTTGAGGGCACCTCGCTCAGCGAGACCCCCTAACTGGCGTAGGCGAGCCTTTTCCTCAGGCTGCTCGTGTCTCCATATCTTTCCAGGCCGATCGGTCCATCGCGAATCCCAGCGTCCCTGCTTAATCCATTTGTCCTTAACATTCTCGTATGCTATCTCCTCCGCCTGTAAACGCGATTCGGGAAATTGATTGCATTCTCTAGCCCAAAGCCAATGTCCCTCCTTAGCCAGGTCGTATTCAGGTTGTTGTGTATACCGCGGATCCCAGATTCCGCGCTCCGTCCATTTGCCTTTAACCCTCTTGTAGACCATATCCGGGAGTCCATCAGGTGCCTTGCCTGCTTTAAGTCTCTTTCTTTCTATCATCAGATCATATTCAAACTGATTGCAGGGACGTGACGCGTTGATATTAGGCGGCAGTGTAGGCTTCTCACGCTCATGTAGCATGGCTCTCACGTTTACTGGAGGGTTCTCGAACAGACTATTGGGAGGCCGCTTTTTCTCAGGCTCTGTCTGATAAAGACCAGCATCAGCCTCCTCGTGTTTCCACAATTCTCCTGCTCTTGAACCAGGGCCCCATTTCCAAATGCCTCGCTCAATCCAGCGCTCGCGAACGATATCCTTAGCTAACTTAGTATATGGCCCCAACAACCCCGATAAAAAGCCATCGCGGACAGCTTCTTCGATCAGTTTCTTTTCTTCGTGGGCTTCCCGGCTGAACTGGGCATCAGGTCGGGTTCGATCGAGTTCACGAGACAGCTGCCGCCGCTCTTCGCTGCTGGATGGTTCGGGACTGAGGCTGGCGGTACTTCCGCCGGACAAATACGGTGGTGGGGGGTCATTGTCGTACACTTGTCTTCTAAGCTCAACGTCTTGCGCGTTGAGGTTTTGAAGGGCTTCGTTCAAGGTCTGTGGCCGGTGGCGGCCTGGAAATTGAATCATGATTTGATTGTTTTTGAATTATGGTTGAAAAAGACTCGAAAGTGGTTGGGTTAGGGTGGGGCGGGCAGGAGACTGTGCCACTCAGTACGTTCCGTTACGCAGGCTAGACCTTAAAATTTGATATGGGGTGAATTGCAGCATTGCTGCCTTCAGGTCCGGCGTCATGTGGCAAACGTCGACAGGAGGAAGGCTTGACAAAATAAAAACGAGGGTTAGTGCCAAAGCGTGCTTGCAGCAATCGTTCGGCCCATTCTAATCCAACACCTGCTCGAATGTGCAAGGTGTTTGATCTTACCCTTGCCACCCCGAAGTCCCCTGCCAAAATACTATGCAAAAGTCACACAACCCCAGAGCTTCAAAAAATTCTGAAGATACTTATAGATACATAACCTAGCGATTGCAATACTTTTTTGGTATTCAAAATCTAGTATATCCCCTTAGCCTTAATTACAGCGTCGTTGTGAGGTGACAAGCTCCGCACCACTCAGCCACGGCACAAACCCCAAAAGGTAAGCGAGTGACTGGCAAGATGCCAGGCACGGCTGTGCGGAACAATATATATAAGCGAGGTGATTTCGTCACCTAACAGTCGTATCTCTTTTCTATACTATTAATTAAAGACTTAAAAAATGCAGAAGCCATCTCGTTCTAGTAAATTACTAGGGCCTTAGATAGCTTCTTAATTACCTCTTCTTTAAAGCCGCGTATATATACGACCTCTAGAAATCGGTTATAGAGCCTCTCTTTAAGTTATATCTAGGCATACTTAATAGGATTTAAATTAGGCGAGTAGGGTAGCTAATTAATTACGTCTACGATGTTCTCTTTAAACCACTTAGCTATAAGCTTTAATTACTTTAAATCCTTCTCTAAAACAATAGGGAAAGACGAGAGAGGTAGATACTTTAGAGAATATAACGCCCTAAGCACCTATTACTAGACTACAGCCTATATAGGGAAGAGGGAAAGAAAATATAAAGGCAACTAAGCTCTTCCCTCTTTTTAAAGAAGTTATTTTATATATAAAAAAAGGAAGAGAAGCGCTTTTTATAAGATAAGGATATAGATAGAAAGACGCACGACGTTTTTTAGACGGCATAAGGACGATATTTTACTAAGAACTTAATAATTAAATAGACGGCAACAATATTGAAGCTTTTTAATCAACTATACCGCCATATATTCTATGTATAGGCTTCCTAGCCACGTCGCTGCTGCCCCGCAATATTCGAGCGTTAGATGAGGCGCCTACACCCCTACCGCCGAGCAATCGCACTGACCAGAGGCTTCAACACCAAGCTATTTACAGTATAGAGCCTCTAGATTGGCTTAAAAGGCGTGCATATACGAAAAGTGCATGAATTCTTGCCACACGAAGGGATGAAGGGATCAAGCGACCTTCAGGGAAGGATGCGCTAGAAGAATTCTAGAATGACATCATGTTGCCATTAGGGCCAATCACAGATGTTGGAACACAACTCTCAACGGATTGGTGGCTGAGGGGCGCATGAAGGCCAGTCGGTTTGGTGGGTGACTACCCCGCAAACTGGAATGCTGTGCAGGATGTGCAAAAAAAGGCGCAACTACTCGCGATGCAGAATGAGATTATAAAACGCGCGGCGCAATATCTACTAATGGGAAGGATGATGGGGACAAGGCCGCCCCTGAAGAAGTACCGTGCCAAAAAGTCGGGGTATATTTTTATTCTGGTGTTTGAGAGCATGGGAGGGACCGGGAGGCTGGGACTTCCAGAAGGACAGGCATCGGATCCGAAGAACCAGGCATCTGAAGAACAGAGCATTCGTTGCTAGTCAAAGCTGGTCTCGCCCTATGGTGACGGGCACGGACAGAATGCGTATGTAACGAGCAAACCAATTAGGTACTTGATACTCTAGTAAAACTTGTGACAAACTCTGCGCTTGGTATTACCATGTCGAGTGCATTCCAGAATTCCTGGAGCGAATACGTGAGGGGCGGACGGAGCGACCTCGGGGTTAGAGTTGTGGGGACTTGGGGGCGCGTGCAACGCCAGGGTCAGGGTCATATGAGTGCGGGAAGGAAGACGGGACCATCGTGGCGTGTTTATTCAACGTTAGGACCGTTGCCCAATAGACGGATTTCGCAAACCTTGTATACTTCGCAAAGTCGCTCAAGTAAAGTTACTTAGTGATCGTCGCTATCGATCGAGCCGTGACGTAGTTGTGGAGACTTAACGTCTTACGACCGGGTCACCATCGTCGTTTTGTCACCACAAGAAGCTCAACGTAAGATAGGCTTATTACACGATTTTGAAACCTCAAAAAATACAAGGCTCGGCTCCAGCCGTATTCGAAGTCCCTGCGGGCCTCCTAAATTAGCTCCAACTAGTGTAAAGAAATTTGCGAAACCCGTCTAATAGCTTCGAGCAGAGCCCAGAGGTCGCAATGCGTGCTTTTTACCCGGTGACTAGTGTCATACGCGGTGCTAGCGGTGTTGGCCTGGTTGGTCTTCAAAGGACGTCCAACGGGCAGCTCAAAGCCGCGATTGGCGGCCGTAGACTCTTTAACTTCCCTTTGTCCTCAATAATGGGCACCTGCACAGCTGAAGCCTTGTTGCCGCTGCAGAGCTAACCTCTCCTCTCGCCGTCTCACGGGCTCCCCCTTAGCGTCTCGGACGCCACAAAAGCCACAGACTTCTCCAATGCATGTCGGCGTCCCGTGCACAAGCCAGGATACCACCTCAACATGGTCTTGGGGCACAGCGATCTCTTAGCCAGTCCGGTTCGCCTTTCATGATCTCCGACGCTTGTCTTGATACAGCTTGTATGCCCGTCGACCAAGGCCCCTCATTAATCTCTTCCCGGTCCTGACCAGCACTCTTCGCTCCCCATGGAGAACCGCGGCCTGCCCACGCATGGAGCGGTGCTTCAGCTATGTAACCCTACCTGGTGGTTGGTCCGTCGCAAGGCAAATCAATTCTTTGTATCGGCATGCGCGTCCCCGCTGGTCACGTCCGCAGCATATATGATAGCTAAACCGTCCCCGAACACCTTCTTCTCCTCAGTCTCGTGTAGCCAGAACATCTTTTGAGAGCTCCTCGTAACTGGGAACCTCATTGTCTTTACCCTTTGTTCTAATTTCGAAGTACCCCTTATTCCTACTTTTTAGTCAAATCCCACTACAACCATGCCTGGTGGAGGAGTCACCCTCGTCGGGGCCACCAATGTGGACCGCGTCGAGGCCCCAGTCACCATGAGGGCATACCTCATGTGCGCTTTCGCTGCGTTTGGTGGTATCTTCTTTGGTTATGACTCTGGGTATATCAGTGGGTGAGAAACATCAGCCCTAGGAATTGAATGAGCAGAACTGATTTCCTGTTATAGTGTCATGGGTATGGAGTACTTTATCCACCTGCTCACCGGATTGGATCCCCCACCAGCGGGAGCCACCGCCGATGAGAAGGCTTATTTCACCCTTCCCTCATGGAAAAAATCACTGATCACATCCATTCTGTCCGCTGGTACTTTCTTCGGCGCTCTGATCGCTGGTGATCTGGCTGATTTCATTGGCCGTCGGATCACAATCATTGCCGGATGCTTTATCTTCATTGTCGGAGTCATACTTCAAACCGCGTCGTCTAGTCTTGGTCTTCTTGTAGCAGGCCGTCTTATTGCAGGCTTTGGTGTCGGCTTTGTGTCGGCCATCATTATCCTGTACATGTCAGAAATTGCGCCCAAGAAGGTGCGTGGAGCGATTGTATCCGGCTACCAATTCTGCATCACCATTGGTATTTTGCTTGCGTCGTGCGTTGACTATGGAACTCAAGATCGCACTGATTCCGGTTCTTACCGTATCCCTATTGCCATTCAAATGCTATGGGCTATAATGCTCGCTGTCGGACTCTTTTTCCTTCCGGACTCCCCACGTTACTATGTCAAGCGAGGAAAGCTCGACCTGGCATCGGCTACATTGGCGAGGCTCCGAGGTCAGCCAGCAGAGTCTGAATTTATCCAACAGGAATTGGCTGAAATAGTCGCCAATCACGAGTATGAACTGCGGCTTACGCCGCAGGGCAGCTACTTCAACAGCTGGCTAAATTGCTTCAAGGGTGGTCTGCGAAAGCCAAGCAGCAATCTTCGCCGCACTATTCTTGGCACGTCTTTACAGATGATGCAACAATGGACTGGCATTAACTTCATTTTCTACTTTGGCACTACTTTCTTCCAAGAACTTGGGACTATCTCCAACCCCTTCCTAATTGGTCTCATCACGACTCTGGTCAACGTCTGCTCCACACCTCTCTCCTTCTGGGCAATTGAGAGAATTGGACGTCGTCCATTACTCATCTGGGGAGCTTGCGGAATGTTCGTGTGCGAGTTTATAGTAGCCATCATTGGTGTTACCGATGGGTCGAATCACAAGGCCGTGAGCGCTATGATTTCGTTCATTTGCATTTATATTTTCTTCTTCGCCACTACTTGGGGTCCTGGTGCCTGGGTTGTCATTGGCGAAATCTTCCCTCTCCCGATCCGCTCCCGTGGTGTCGGCCTTGCTACTGCATCTAACTGGCTCTGGAACTGCGTAAGTCACGCCACTTTATTCTACACAGCCTTGCAAATCACATCAATACTAACGAGTAGGTCAGATCATCGCCGTTATTACACCTTACATGGTTGGAACTGACAAGGGTAACCTCGGCGCCCGGGTATTCTTCATCTGGGGATCTCTCTGTGTCTTGTGCTTCCTCTATGCCTATTTCCTTATCTACGAGACGAAGGGTCTAACCCTCGAGCAAGTGGATCGGATGATGGAGGAGACTACACCCAGGACCTCAGCCGCTTGGGTTCCGACCACTACCTTTGCCCAGGAAATGGGTCTTACAGACAAGGGAACACTTGACCCCGCCATTGTGGAGGATGTAGAGCGCAAAGGCTCGGTTGTTTGAATGGTGGCCTGCTCCATCAACGGTAATATTGCGAATCTAGCAACACAACGCAGTGTCTATAAAGATACCTTAACGAATATACCCCTGATCTCTTTTTATGTATTTAAAGTCTATTGTAATGTGATATGTCGAACAGCTCCATTCTGGACTAAGTGTACCCATTATGTTACCGTCACATCATGGTAAAAATAGAACGATAAAAATCGAAGCAACGTCAACGCTCAAAACACGACAAACTCAGCGTCCACACTAATCTCACTCACATCCAGTTGCATGCAGCCAATGCAAAAATCCCTGAGGATCTCATTCCTCCGCGCAACGCGGCCAAGGGGCATCGAACCAATCACCACAAACTTGGGCCCAATCCTCATGAGTCACATGCCTCAACGGGTTCGTTCATAGGTCAACCTTGCATTGGCCCCGAGCTGGCGTGAAATTCGTTTCATCAACGTTCCAGCCCATCCGGCCCCTGTACACATCGTTGGGAAGTAGGAAAAGATCACGATCAATTGCTCGGCGCCCGTGGCCTCCACACTTTCTCGGCTATGTGAGCCGTTTCGTTTCATGCACCTTCGCTTCGCTTCCTGTGAATCCGGGGTAGACGTTGCACGCATAACAAAATCCGTCGCTTGCGGATGTCGGTTCGATGAACCTTGAAAGAAGCCCTAGGACTGCACTTACTGGTCTGCCATACTTAGTGCGAGTTATAAGCTGTTGGTTCTTCAACACACCGTTACCGAAATGGTGTCGGTAACGCAATATGAAACTCAAAATTTTATGCTGATGAGTATGAGGACGGTATTGAGTTCTCCAGCTGAAAGATCCTAAGAACCTCAAGGGGTTGTGGAATGAAGATATTTCTTCCCTAAATACTAATAATAGCATCATGTCAAGGAGATTATTGCAAGAAATCGACGCAAGCTATCTAGATGAATTAATGTAGTATATCAAGCTATGCTGAGCCATACCAGCCTGGATAGTGCCCAAACAACGGGGATATGAGGCATTTAAGGAGACTCGTTACATTGGTTCACAGTTAGTGCCTCAGAATAGGAGATGTGTTCTGCCTACATGCAGAAGAATTCTGCATCTATTCTGCCTTATATTGGATCTAGATTATTTCCGCCTTATTCCGGAACAAATTGCGTATCGCTTTTTGGGGTTGATTCTGGATTAATTGATTTATTCCGGAAAAGATTTTGTCGGTAGGGGGGTACTTAGGCAGTCTTTGAGCTCGGCAACGTGCACGTGTTAGATCACGTGACAGCGCGCGGGCCATCTTTTAGATATCCTCCCGGGCCACCGAGCTCCTTAGATTCTTCCTCATAGAGCATCATATATATCTATTCCGCCAGCCTAGTCAGTGGTCTGACAAATAGTTTACCTCTTCAAGAGGGGCAGAACGCAAGTATGATATATCCAACCTAAAGAAAGACGCTGTGACTAATAGGGTGATAGAAGTTCGTGACAAGCCTGTGGAGCATCTTTATGGCTCGTTAGCACGTACCTTTTCTTAAACCTGAATAAAAGTAACCCTTGATGCTCCTGCAAAATTCCGTTAATATTCTAGGACCGAATTTTCTTGCAGTTATCCGCAGTGCTTGTCGAATTATCTTTGGGACGCCTTTATTACAGAGTAACCTCGAATACGCTCAGGGCCTACCAACGCCCACACAATGAGAAATTCTAGGAGAACCACATGCTATCCTGTTGACGTAGATTTTAAGAACTGCGGATAATATTAGAATTTAGGATGAAAAGGTTATTTATAAGGAGACTTACCTCTTTAGCTTCTTCCTCTCCTACTTCTGACAAAGGAGAGAGACTCTTATCAATCAATCCTAACCTGTTCGCCCTGATTTTCCACCACATATCCCTTCTCTCGCCGTTAAGTTTACCTCCGAGGATATCCTTCTTCAGTTCTCTTACGAAATTATTGAAAATTTCCGGCTCTTCGAGCTCAGTCATCTCCTCTCTCATGATCCTGATAGCCTCAATAGCGCGCCCGTACCCGCTGTCCCCCAGACTGTTCTTGATATTAGAGTACACTATCTCGACCATTTGCTTCATAGCAAATTTAATGGTTTGAAGGTCTTCAGTCGTGGCGAGCACCTGCTTGAATTCGGGGATGGCGTTTTCTGGACTAATTTTGGTGCGCTTTTCGTGTCCAAGAAGCTCTTCGACATCGAGACCCGAAAGAGGTTTTTCGTATTCCCGGGCGCGCTTGTGGCCCTTTTGTTTTGGGGGCACTAATTCGAAGTTAGAATGCAGTTAAGTGGAGGATGCCAGAAGAATACCTTTCTTCACGTCACCAGCACTTTTAACAGCATCGAGACAGGGTTGGGCTTGATGCACCAGCTCTTCTGGAGGCTTTGAGTATTTTAAAAAGAGAGCAGGCGGTGGGGGGAGGCCATCTGCCGTAGGGTTAACAGCGCGCCAGCGAAGGATCTGATTGACGCGATGCAGAAGCGGAGAGTACGTCTCATCGATAGGCATATATTCAGCTGGGTTCCTAAACTCTAATAAGATTTGTATTGCTGAAATTCCATTTTAATCGACTTACCCCTCATCATCTTTACCAAATGTTGATAAATCCATAGCGTCCACATAGTCGCTCATTGCCTGCATTAGATCATCGCTAGGAAGGTTCCGATGCTGAATGAGGTTCTTTCCGGAAACGGTGACTACCTTATCCAACGGGGCGAACTTGTAGCCTCGTATGTCCTCGGCGAAAGGCAATTCGACATCAATTAAATACTCATAGTCCGGCTCAATGAAGGGTGCAAGGAGCAATAACACGGGCTCTTTGCCTTCCTTTGTCACCAGGCGGGCGATGGCATATGAATCTACTTCATACAGTGCATGTATAAGAGAGGAGAGAGCAAGACTGGCCTTGTCATTTGTCTTTTGGGCTATGATTATATTTGATTTAGACATAGCTAGATAGCGTCCGCACTGTGAAGGAAGGATTAGTTGAAAATTTAGAAAGGTGTTGGCTGTTATCCATTCAGCTTACTTTATCTCTGGGAACAAAGCCAACTATGTCCAGGCTGGGCCGAGTCTCAAGTTTCGTCACATTGCTTTCAGATTCGCTAATATGAACTGCGGTTCGTCCATACTCAAAACCTCTAGCCAAGTCATCCGCATCGACATCTTTCTTTCCCCCAGGCGCGTTCTCATCAGTGACTTGGTATGTGCGTGTGTTTTTGACTGCGGCAAGGCTATGCTGAATTCCACTCTGGTCTGTGTCTTCAGCCAAAGTTGCCGTTGACTGAGTGTTCGCTTCACCGGGGGCCAGATCTGCCCTGACAACAAACTGACTGGCAGTTGGAGGCTTCGCAATCGCGGTACGAGGATAGCGCTCAACATCAATACGTAACGCAGAGTCATATTGTTCAGGATCTCCAAGAGTGAGATAGCCTTTGTAGGAATGAACCGGTCGCGTGGTTTTTAGACGTGGAATTTCCATTTGGTCAATTGCTTCAGCGAGAGTGCCAAACATTCCATTGCAGTCTTCGGCAAGGTTTCGAAGGAGTTCTTCGTTCTCCATCTACATTAATAGATTAGTGTGCAGTTAGTATGATAAGGAGGGGTAAAAAGCCTTCTGAAGGCTACCGCACCTTCTCGGCATGTTTGTCCTCTTCTTTGAAGCCATACCCAGCATCATCAAAGTCGACTCCACTGTACGCAATTAGAACTTAATTTTCATCCATGTACATTCATGGCACCACGGAACATAACAAGCCCCAGACACTATGTCTTGAGGCATAGGAATTGTGTGCCTTACTTACAGGATTACAAGTTCAGTGCTATCCTGTTTTATTTTGCTTGTTATTTGGTCCAATTGATCAGGATCCATCCTTCCTCGCCCGTTCGTGACCAGGATTATTCTGCGCTTATATGCTAAAGGCTTTCCTGCTTTGCTTGTACATTGCGCATCGATCATCTGTATCGCAATGACAAGTGCGGATATTGCTGTACGCGGTTAGAAGTGCACCGCTGGAACATCCACCATACGAACCATCGCCATCGTTAGTGCTGCTTGGCTTAATTTGGTCTTGAAGCTTGCGGATATCTCCCATGAGTGTCCTTTCATGGATTAGGGCATTTCCATGGGTTTGTAGTCGGGGGACCTTACTGCTTGAGCGGCTGCAAAATTGAGATATTCTGATACTCTTCAGGATCTTCATTGCCAATTTCATTGTCCGTACCTAGGTCAAATTTTCAGCCGGGCTCCTCAAAAATAGCTTCGCAGTAATTGCAAACGCGCAGGAAGCTAGTGAAAAGCAAAGTTTCTTCATGTAACTGATTAGGATCAGGCCGCCTACCATCGGTTCGCAGACCTAATACACCTACCAACGCTGTCTTACGGCCTGTCGCAACCTATTCAGAGACATGATTAGTGTACGCGAGACGCATATCGTGGCGATGACAAACAGTGGCAGTGATTCTGTCCCAAACATATTCCATGGCCCACTCCAAATCTGTCTTCTCCCTCCCAGCGTTCTTCTCCCCCATTGACTTGCCAACATCTACAATGTAGACAGTCGCTTCTTTCTCAGCCATGACGATTTAATACGGTGGTGTGGTGTTGGACTAACGCGGTCGTAGATGTTGGTGGCTGTTCGCCAGGCAGCTAGCTCGCATGCAGCACGGGAACGCGCGATCACCTGAGACTAGTTGCAGCCTTGACTCGCCTCGCTCGTAAGCGCCCATCACTTGCAAGCACCATACATATAGCCCGATGTTGAAGCTCCTGCATGATAGTAAATCTTAGAACCTAGCATCAATTCCTCCCTCTCCGTGACTTCACTGTAACTTTACAAGCTTGCATCCATTCGCATATTTTAACTAGCCAATAACATAAGCAATTTCAAAGCACTTCGCGTTGCCACAGCCATATAAATATCATGACCACCCTCTCAGCGCTCACAAATCCCGCGTCTTACCATCTTCTCAGGTATCTTTCCTCATATACAACCCTTTCACCTTGAAGAGAGATCTATCAAACACAATCTCAAGGTCTTACTAACTTCACTCTTTTAGCTATGGAACTCTTCTTGGCAGCACCCTCTTCCAATCATTTATTGGGGGAATAATCGCCTTCCGCGTCCTTCCACGTCCTCAGTTCTCCGTCCTGCAACAACACACCTTTCCCACTTACTTCACTCTGCAATCCATCATCCCGGTGGTCCTAGCCTTCACCTATCCTCGCGGGCGTGGAGGCCCTGCTGCCCTTTACCGAGGGGGGGAAAACAAATTGGTCGTGAGCTTATTTGCAACAATGTTTATCACCGCCGTAGCAAACAGGGCATGGTTGGGTCCAGCCACGACGCGGTGTATGCGGGAGCGGAAACACCAAGAGACACGGGATGGAAAGAAGTCGTACGATGCAGGCCCGCATTCTACAGAAATGGAACGACTAAATAAGAAGTTTTCTGCGCTACACGGGGCAAGTAGCTTGCTGAATTTGTTTACATTTATTGCAATAGTCTGGTACGGATTTGTGCTTGGGGCACGACTGTAGAATCTATATTAGGTAGTAGGCATTCAATGGGGAATTTGTGTGGTTTGGAGAGTGGGCCGAAGTAGTTGTTAATAGCTAGGTTTCCAGCTTTTAAAATGTGGCACACTTTATAGACACAGACAACATAGTTTACCCCGTGGAATATAAGGCCAGTTGTAGGAAGCATAGTGCACGAAGGTGAGTTATGGGCCAGATAAGAAAGAATCTCAAACAGCATAGCGACAATGTCTTTTATTTCCATTCAGCGAAATTCATAACTTGCCAGATCCGGATCGAACATAATCCAGAACCAGCATAACTACCCTTGCAAGCCTATACACAGTACAAAGTCTGAAGAAAGGTACTGCTCCTTATGAAGTGCCAAGCATCGGACGCAGCCCTAAGTATTTACAAGAACTGAAGCGTAAGCATGGTTCCGAAGCTCATCTAAACCAGCTACTTCCTGAAAAGAAGAAAGATCTAAAGCACCAAGGCGGATGCTGCAGCGCACTACACGGCGCGGGTATGGAAAATAAGGGGTATTTAGGTACGTGGTGAGTCCCCAAACTGATAAAGAGGAAAGAAAAACATTACAGTGATCGTCACCTAAACGATCAGTATTAGGGGTAAGGACAGTGCGGAGAACTAGGTTGACCAATATACAAGATCAGTCGAGCATGCATTAGGGTAAAGGTTCATTCACCCAAACACACTCTGCTCGATCAAAGCAGGAGCAAATTATCAGACATATTCCGTAAACTTCGATCCTTGAGAGCCGTCGTGTGATGGGTGGCTCCGACCCAGCGTTCCTCGCGGTTCAGACTGAGGTGGTTGCGGCGGACTCTGTGGAGCGCCGCTTGGTACTACTGGATCTCGGAGGGGTGGGTGCTCTTCAGGGTGATGTACAACGGGTGTTCGTGCCGGGCTGGGCATGAGCTTTTCCTTTTCCACACCGGCGTGGTGAGATCGACCGGCTGCTGTTGCTGTGGCAGCAACACCAGGACCGCCATAGAAGCCTTGACTGTCATGATAGAAAGATGAACCAGAGAGCGTTGCCCTATCAAAGGGAACCGAATCGGAAGTCATTCCCTCGCTGAAAGCAGATGGAAGTTTTCGTCCGGATATCTTTTGAAAACCCCTTTCCTGTCCAAGGGTTCCACCTGGGTCGACAGTGCCTCGCGAGGAACCAGAAAAGCGACTAAAGAATGATGCTGCAGCAGCTGGCATGAAACTGCTTCGCTGTGCCATATGTTGACCTGCACCAGCGATGGGGCGTGTATCAGCTGTGTCGGTTTCAGATAGGCCTTGTAATGCTCTCTGCTTGCGTTTGTATCGACGCAGGATTAGGAGTGCTAGGACAAGAAGCACAGTAAGGCCCGCAAGACTGCCGATAACACTGCCAACTACTTGAGGGGTTGAAATAGAGTTGTTGTTTGATGGATGATTGGCTCCATTGCCCGTTGCAGCTATGGGGGTGGTGCTGGCGGCTGCAGTGCCGCCAGGAATTCCAAAACCACCAACACCTGCTGTAGCTGCTGATGAGGCTGAATTTGTGACTGAGCTTGACACTTCGGAAGATGACGTTTGGCTAGTTGAAGATGTCACATGTACAGAAGATGAATGACGAGATGCAGATACTATTGTGCTATTTCGGTTGAATGGTAAGCCCGTAAATGATAGCGTTTTACCTAAAGAAGTGTTAGTTATTATTATCGATTGTAACAGCGAGAAGGGCTTACTTGAAATGGTTGAGTTTCGTCCTATTGCCGACGAGAAATGATCTGTATTCACTGCCGTTGGAAAGGAAGTGGTTATTATAGTGGAATTACGTTCTCCAGGGGCCACGGAGGAAGCAATTGGTAGAGTTAATAGTGGAGATGACAGGACGATTTGCGACGTAGCGCCCATCGCCTGCACAGATTCACCAGGTGCTGCTGTGGTTGTGGTTGTAGTTGCGGAAGTGAATGGATATGCAGGTACGGACGGTAGTGCCACCGAGGTTACTTGTGGAACTGCAGGCACAGTGAGATCGCTCGGGAATGGTGACACCGCGGGAACGGTCGGTAAAAACGGTACTGTCTGGACGGCGATTGCACTCCCATTCTGATTAACTGTGGCGACAACGTTCATAGTGGTAAGGTAAGAACTTTCGGAAGCCTGGCGCCGATGTAGCAAACGATGCTTCTCCCCAATGACCTTTCGACCCTTCATTTCTCGGATGAGTAATGGTTCGCGGGGTTCTTGTGAGGGTGGCTGAGAATCTTCCCCCAGGGATTTTGCTTCAAAGCCTCCAATTTGAATCTCACCTGATAGTTTTCCTACTTCGACTGCACGGCGATACCCTACCTGGATTCTGGATATTTTCTGTCGTTTGGATGGATATTCCATCACTTTCGTTACTAGTCGGGCGCAGTTTACTGCGCGATCGGAGCTCCCAGCAGGTTTACTAGGAGTGTTCGTGAAATATGACTTGAGCAGCAAAAGTATAAATGGTTACAAGAGAGTGTAATATGTCAATTGAAGATCTTCGAGATATCAATGGCATCAAAGGAGCGAATGTCTTCGGTGAAAGCCAGGTGGATGGTCCAGTCGATGGATGCTGCATGTGCTTTACGAGTGGTGAAAACGAATGGACGCCAGTGAGACTGGCAAAGAACTGATTTTTAGACTGTTCAACGACGATCAGCACTCGCGCAATGACGGTGGGAAGACACAAGCACAGCCCGTTTTCGCGACGATCGTATACGCACCTCGATATGATTTTAACGACTCAGCATTCGATATGTACTTAGATAGACGCTGGCAAACAAGAGTGCCCTTCAATTATAGGACCGCGGCCCTTAATTACGCTCAGTATCCTGCGGCGCGGTCGTGCGACGGTCCAGGATCACACAGGTTTCGGAAGCTTGGCCCAGGCAGAGAGAAAAGCGTTGAAGAAGCCGTAGGTCGCAACTCAGTCCTGGAGGCTCTTCCTGGGCTCCCTGGGCGCCGGAGAAGAGCAATTGTCGACGTCGCAGCGGAAGTCGTGGTGGTGAGATGGGGAGGAGAGGTGCGTGAGGAGACTGGGTGGTTAGCGCGATTATTGAACCTAACCGGCCGCTAATGAGAAGCAATTTCACTGGGACCGGGGGGGCCTCTCTAACAATAGATCAATCCTGGCCGCTGACGAGTGCGAAGGGACTGGGCAAGGAGTCGGAGATTTTCATCTGCAAGGCATACTTTAAACAATGAGACAACGCCATTTTACACGCCGTTGGTTTTCATTTCATATGGCCGCCGGCAGCGAAGTAGGACGCTGAGACGAACACCCAAGAGGCAATGTCCGGACTGCTTGGACACGATCAGCATGGGCACTGTTCGAGCAACAAACAGCCTCTGCATTAGCCAGGGCCTTCCCGCGCAAGCTGCAGCATTGGGCTTTTAGGGGGATCCCTGTACAGAATGCAGGGCCTGAATGGTGTGCAGATGCATAGCCTATCTCCATCGCGATGTCGCGGCTGGCTAAGTGTTGTTCGCCATCCTCCAGCACCGTCAACATTCGCGCCTTCAAAAAATCATGACCGCGTGGTTGGGTGCCATCAGTATCTGCAGTCGGCTTGGAGACCCAATATGCAGCCAAGTCTGGGAACCGCAGTTCCCAAGGGCTGTTCCAAGACTTTCACGTGTTCAAACGGTGCCCGCTTAGACAGGGATTCAATTGGCCGCTCTCACGCCGGCGTCTTGGCTGAAGTCACAGCCGTTTTCCAACACTTTCTTGAATGCGCCTCAAGTTACTCCACCGCCCTAAACTCAACACCATGCAACTATCTTAGGCGCTCTAAATCGCTGTATTGCTACTTTGTGATCTTGTCCATTTCTCGATCTTCATGCAGGACTAACTCCTTCACGGCCTGGGAACGCTATATGTCTCTTCGTCTCCCCATGTTGAAAGCCTGCCACATGGTCTCAGTCTTACCCAACCCTTCGAAAGTGGTTGTATTCACCCCAAATTGACTTCCTCCATAGAAATGGCAGGGCCAAGCTACCATGGATTACCCTCGCCATCACGCAACCCCCCTCCGCTCCCTCCCCGACATAGAAGCGATACCATTCATCTTACCACCGATACTGATGCTCCCCCGCCTTACACTCCCTTTCAATTCACCATAGCCTCTCGCGACCCACGGTCCTCCTCTATGCAGTCTCTCGTCCCTGTTCCTGAATCAGAACATGCTGGGCGGAGGACACTCCTCCTTATCTACATCCATGGCTTCATGGGAGACGAGACCAGCTTCCAAAGCCTCCCTGCACATGTCCACAATCTCGTCACTGTGACCTTGGCAGACACTCACGTAGTCCACACAAAGATATATCCAAAGTACAAGTCCCGGCGAGCCGTCGAATTTGCGAGAGATGACTTTTCCAAGTGGTAGGAGCAACAAGAAAGATAATACCTGAACTCGGGCTAATGCTCAGTTTCAGGCTTACCCCCCATGAGTCTTTAATGACGGATGTAATATTGCTTGGGCATTCTATGGGAGGACTACTATCTTCGGAAGTTGTTTTATTGCCACCGCATTCTCCCGCGACTGGATATGCGTTTCGTCATCGAATTATTGGAACCATCAATTTTGATACACCGTTTCTCGGAATTCATCCTAGAGTGGTCATTAGCGGCCTCGGCAGCCTCTTCAGGCCTTCCGCAGAATCTCCTAGCCAACATGTGGTAAACCCGATAAGCAATACGCCGACTCAAGAGCCCCATCTACTAGATTCTTCCAACGACGCAGTTCGCCCAAATAGAGTGAACACTCTTTTTTCACCCAACCCATTAGATCCTAACTACGATCCCGCGTTCCCAAACGATGTCCACGTCCCGGTCAGGAAAGGGTGGGCCAGTGCAATGCACTTTGTATCTAAACACTCCGACGGTCTTGTGAATGCCACAAAAAGCTATGTTACTTCGCATCTAGAGTTTGGCGGTGCGATGGCTGATTATAGTGGGCTGAAGAAACGCTATGCTCGCATCCGTGTATTAGAAGAAGATGATGAGAATGCTAGGAAAGCTGCGACATCTGTGATTTGCTCCCCTCCAAGGATCCGATTTTTGAACTACTACACCGCAAGCACTGGTAGGCCTAAAAGGCCGAAATCTCTATCGCCATCAAGACCCTCAAGCCACAGTCCGGACCAAAGGAGAGAGGATAGTAGAGGTTGTCCGATAGAAATTGAAATGCAGAGCATGCACCTTGCACCATCCTCCGCTGGGGGTTCACCCTCTCGTCACTCCCGCTCGCTGTCTATAAGTCCCAGAATATCAGTCGAGGAGCATCATGACGACGCAGTCATTCCGAAGGAGCCTGAAATGCCTTCATCTGCAAGGGAAGAATCAGAAGAGGAGATCGAAATGAGACACATCGACTCTATCCCTATCGATGAAGACGCCGGATCCAGCCTTTGGGATACAGAACTGATCCGAAGCCTAGAAGAATCACGTCAAACCACAGGTTCTCCCATGAGACCCTTCGATAGTCGAGAGGCTATCGTCAGTCCTGTCTCTACAACCGGGCCAACCTCCCTTAGCGGCTTCTCCCCGTCCATTTCAAGCAGCTCTACACTCACACTTCCACCAATTCCACCAATTCCCGACGAACCTCTGACCATGGATTTCTCACAGTATTTAGACAAAGATGCACGAAAGCTTGCAAAAAAGGAACACAGTCGCATAGTAAAAGCGTACAATCGCGCTGTCAAAGACCGTGAAAGCGCTGTTAAAGACCGATTGAAGCTAGAGGAGAAAATCCAGAGAAATAAGAGAAAGGAAGCTGAGAAGCAGAAGAAAGCGGAGAAGTTGGTTGCCGGTCAGAACAAGGAGAAATTGGGCAAAGAGAGAACCGAAAGAACGGATAAAGCAGATAAGGAAAGCATAGAAGTGACCACGGAAGAAATAAAGAATGAATTCAGCTGGGAGAAAGTATGGGCCGCTGACCGTGCACGTGAAGCCCAGCAGCGCGAATTCGAGCGTCTTAGTCGCGAGGGAATGGCTGAAGAAATCCAGAAGGGGGCCAATCGAAAGGAAGAGGATAATGTAGGGGAAAATGAAGAAGATAATCTCAGTCTAGAAAATAGCCACGATATGGCCTCAGCCTCATCTTCCCCCGTTTACGAACACAATAACGACGCCATACTCAACGCAATGTCCCCTGCAGAGCGGTCAAAAACCTCTCCAGAGGGTAAATCGAATCCTGGTTCCCAAAATCCAAAGCCGAAACGCGACAAGAAATTCTGCATGCTACCTCCAAAAGATTCGCACGGCCGTTCTGATCCGACCTGGGTGCGTGTTTTCATGGAAGGTGTAGACGAGGTTGGGGCGCATTGCGGACTATTTTTTGTAAGCGAGACTTATGAGCGGTTGGTTGGAGATGTGGGGGCTAAGATTGAGGAGTGGGTAAGGGAAGAAATGAGTGAGCGGTATCTGAAGGATTTAGAGGGGTAGATATAGTTGGGTTATCAATACTGCTTTATGACTTACGAATTACGATTAATACGAAGATGTAAACATAGGTACATCATATAAGTTTGTGGCGATGCAGAAAAAGTATTCTGCTCTGAAGTAATATCCGTCTTAGATCAAATACTGGGATTACCTTATGCATGCTTTTGATAAAACCCGCAATCCGAATTAATCACTTGAGTTCCTCTAACAGTATTGTCGCTTTTGGGAGGTTCTTTTAACATGATTATAGGGCTTTCTTAAAAGGAACGTCGAGATACCACTTCAGTTCGTTAATTTGCAATTTTAGGGCTATTAGCTGCACAATTAGGCAGTGCTCTTATCGGTATTCAATATCGGTATGGGGCCGTATTAATATTAATGTTGAACAGTAATTCGATATTAAAAAGATGTTGAATATTAAATATAATACGGTCTTGGCATGGTGCTTTAATTAAAAGTAGGCTCCATACGCCCCTGGGCTCTGGTAGACTTCAAAATAGCTACTCTCTCGCGACTGCTCTCTCACCGCTATCGTCACCTTCGTGATCCTTGGCGTGGTATAGTAAATGTCGGTTGCTCTCTAGGTTTTACCAAGGCCTCCGAAGCCTCCTGTACTATATTGTTGAACGGACGATCAGGAATGAGAACTCTGTCTATTAAAGAGGGCTCTAGAAGCTCTTTATATACATCAGGTAGGTCTAGACAACTGAGTCAAATAGGTAATAGAAAATAGGTAATGAGACATTCGATGAGACATTTAGTCATAAGTTGAGAGACAACTAAGACATAGTTCGTATAGACGATCTAGGTCGTCAGATAGTATTACGATGGTGGTAAGGAACTCCGATTCAGGTCGATATATATTCATCACCATAAGCCTCCCTCCGGCGGTGATATTACTCAGTAGCCAGCCCTTTGGGCGCTCCGTACGTTTAGTATTAGTACTCCCTAGTAATATACGGTTCCATGAAATTATTTACCGTATACCCGAAAAGATTCGCTTAGCCTATGCCGATATTAACGGTATCCCTTAACACGCTTGCGTCCTAAGATCAAGTGGTCCGTGCAGAACACCGAATCAAATAACGTGTATAGCCTTATTTAATTAATCTGATTGGGTGGTTCTTATCGGTAACGGTAGGACACAAACCTGCGTGTTAAGGGATAGATAATATATTAATTGCCATTTAAGAGGATCGCAGGTAAGCTGCCATGTAGAAGTAGCTAACTGACGCTTTTTATAAGACGACTTTAGGGTGGTTATCCCTTAACCTGCTGAGGTGCAATGCCAAGTTGCACCGTGCACCAACACCGAGCTGTTCCGCGTGTAGGATTCCGTTTTGCACGGCAGGGCCCTGTTGGGAGGAACACCCGGCAAAGCTCAACTCTAAGAACTAGCCTACAAATATATATATACATAGAAATCACGGATTTGAATAACCTCACGTCGCTATAGTTCTTATCACAGTGGCCAAGAATCAGGTCAAACAAGAGCCTCTAATTGGTTAATACTTATCGATAACCGAGAGCCAGAGTCAGCGGGTTAAGGGATAGTTGATGTATTTGGTGTAGAATCGCTTGACGCGTCATTATCGCCGCTAGAGTGGGTAAATCGATCAGAATTAAGCTTAGAAATAGTAGAGTAGGGTATATGATCGTCTTTAATTACGTTGGTAGATGAAGAAGGCATAGCGCCGATTGGGGGTGGAGTGTACCGGGGGTGAGCTCTAGGGGTGTAAAAATCGTTAAAATTAACGATATATTACGGGGGCCTGATTTAATGAGATAATGTCACACGGGAACACAGGTGTATGGTGTGGGACTTTATAAGACGAATATATACTAGCGAGGCTATCACGTGATCACAGGAAGCCCCTGCCCTACCAACAATAACTCCACTAAAATTTCTCGCCTCACTTGTCGCCACTTGCACGTGACTCAGCTTCACTCGCCTCGCGTGTATCTCCTACAACTCACTCCGTTCTTCAACTCTCCACCATCCGCGTCCTTACCCCATCACTCATTTCTACTCATCATGGCGTGGCGTAACCAAGGAATTACAGGGTCGAATAACATTCCACTCGGGAATCGTCGCAGATTTGGCGCTGATGGCGGCACAACTCCTTCGGATGATGGAGGCTATAACCCCTCTGAGCCAGCAACTGGCCTTTCAGAACTCAGCGCAAAACGTGGTCGCAGTCCAACAAGGAATAGTAGGTCACCTCCCGTCACTATTGCGGTGTTATTATTATATTCATCACTAACTCCCACCACAGCTGAGACCGGTCCAGATGGCCTGAAAAGGCGAAAGAAGCGCAATCGTTGGGGAGATGCACAGGAGAACAAGGCAGCTGGGTTGATGGGCCTCCCCACTGCTATCATGGCCAATATGACCACTGAACAACTTGAAGCCTATACTCTTCATCTGCGTATCGAGGAGATCAGTCAGAAGCTGAGGATTAATGATGTTGTCCCAGCCGATGGCGATAGGTAGGCACTCAAGAGCCCTTAACACGCAGCGACTTGTTCTAACATTTTTAAGATCGCCCTCCCCACCGCCACAGTACGACAACTTTGGTCGCCGTGTAAATACTCGCGAATACCGCTACCGCAAACGTCTCGAGGACGAGCGTCACAAACTAATCGAAAAAGCTATGAAGGTTATTCCTAACTATCATCCTCCATCGGACTACAGGCGCCCCACGAAGACTCAAGAAAAAGTCTATGTTCCAGTAAATGATTATCCGGAGATTAACTTCAGTATGATTGCTAACCCTCGATTTCTAACTTCTAACTTTTGCCCACTCATGTTCCCTCTCATGATGATGCATGCCGCATTCCCTGAGGTTTGCTGCATGGCTCTATCACTAACCCATTCATTCACTCGCTCACTCGCTCACTTTGCTCAACCAATATTTTTTACAAAGACTAACATATAGCTTGCTTTTGCTACTAACAGTTGGACTACTCATCGGCCCTCGTGGTAATACTCTGAAGAAGATGGAGTCTGAATCTGGCGCCAAGATTGCAATTCGTGGCAAAGGATCAGTCAAAGAAGGAAAGGGACGTTCTGACGCTGCTCACACCAGCAACCAGGAAGAAGACTTGCATTGCTTGATCATGGCCGACACCGAGGACAAAGTTAACAAAGCGAAAAAGCTCATTCATAACATTATCGAAACAGTAAGTACATCGTCCTTAATCGGGTGGTATAATGGTTGACGGTGTCGGTTAGGCTGCCTCGATTCCGGAAGGCCAAAACGAACTGAAACGTAACCAACTCCGTGAGCTTGCCGCTTTGAACGGTACTTTACGTGACGATGAGAACCAGGCATGTCAAAACTGTAAGTAATTGCCTGTCTATACTTTTTATAGGTATGCTAATAAATCTTAGGCGGGCAAATCGGACATCGGAAATACGATTGCCCTGAACAACGCAACTTCACTGCTAATATGATATGCCGTGTCTGTGGGAATGCTGGCCATATTGGCCGAGATTGTCCAGATCGCCAACGTGGACAGAATTGGCGAAATGACGACAGGGGCGGCATTGCCAGCCGTCCTACAACTGGAAGGATCGGTCAAGGAGATGCTGTCGATCGTGAGTACGAGTCGCTAATGCAAGAACTGTCCGGAGCCGCTCCCGCCAGCGCTGAACCGCAACAACGCATAGAAGCTGGTCCCGGCGGATACGACAATGCTGAAGGGAACAACCATGGCGGTGAAAACCGCGACTTGAAGCCATGGCAACGTGGTCCAACTGGCGCAGCAGCTCCCTGGCAACAGCGCGGGAGAGATGATCGGGATGGAGGTGCCGCTAGCGGCCCACCTCCATGGGCTGCTGGCGGTCGTAGTGCAGATAACTATGGTTATGCAGGTGCAGGTGCAGGTCAAGGCAGTTACAGCGCGCCCCCACCTCCTGGTGGTGGTGCTCCTTGGCACCAAGCTGCTCCGCCTCCACCACCACCGCCACCAGCTGGACAACCTTATGGAGGATACGGCGGGTATCCTGCTGCGTCTTATGATCAACAGGCACCCGGATATGGCCAGCCACATGCAATGGGTGCTCCTCCTGGCTTGGCCCCGCCTCCTCCTGGTCTTGGGCCTCTATTTCAAAATTATGGTAATGCGGGCAGTCCTCCTCCACCTCCAGGTGATGCACCTCCGCCTCCGGTAAGTTTATCAGGCGCTCACTTTACAACCCCAAGAAGAGTATTTCGCTAACTTGCTACAGCCTCCAAGTGATTTGCCTCCACCACCTCCACCGGGGGCATAATCTTGTGTCTTTGAGTTGGAAGTAAGTTGCCTGTATAGAATGGACGGTCCCCTAACTTCGGTTCTTTCGCTGGTTTTTCGTAAGGCGATTACAGCACTACAAACTCCACTTTCTCAGGCTCCCTTTGGTTTCTCTACTTTTCAACAATAAATTGGCTCCCCCTGTAGTCTTGCAGGGCGTTTCACAGGTATGTTGTTTGCGGCTAATTAGATATCGATCAATAGGTCTTGAGTTCAGAATTGTAATCTAGTAAATAGTCTTTATTTGCGTTACAGTTTGTTCTATACTGCTATGACGTAGCCTTTCCCGGGTACCGGGATTGTTTTTCCCGCACAATTCGAGTACAATCTGAATGATAAAAGGCATTTCGTGTCCCCGCCCCCGGTGTGGATTCCAAGTCCTACCTGGCTACTTCTATTTATTCTGGGAATGCTCAAATACTCCTCTACCCATACTTCAGACTTACCTACACATTGTGGAAGCACCCGAATACTTGCAATAGAGATAATCAACGTGACGGTGTCTCGTACTTCTCATAGTGCGTACCAAGAGTTAGACACTTTTAGTTACTCTGAAACGCCAATTTGACATTTAAACCCATTGGTTGGGCTCATCTAGGGTGAATTGTCTCGAGTCACTTAAATACTACGCATTGCCGTGTCTGCCTAGGTGGGAATATATCATTTACAGAATAAATCACTAAATAAAATGAAACCGTCTTTATACCATAGACACAACCTTTCCTCATCTACTGGCACTTTTGGCAATAACTGTACGTCACATCGAACTAGATTGTTTCCAGAACTCTGCTTAAATCAGACGCCAATTTGACTCCAAAGATGAAATTACCAGAACGTACTACTCATGGCAAACCGCCGGTCAAGTACCAAGACCAATTTGCCAGTCCTATCGGGTCTCGCGGACGCAAAACGCCACCCGTAACCTAGTTCCATCCGATCAAGTCATTCCTACCCGTCGTTCAAGGAGGGCCAGGGATCAGCATGACATTCGTACTCCCGCTGGTCCAGTTCCTACTATCCCAATACCATACACTCAGCTGAAAAAACAGTCACGGCCTACGGCTGCTGAGCCACCAGGAGTCCACGGCTGCTGAGCCTTTCTACTCGAAGCTCGGACTGCCCAAACATTTGACTAGTCTGACCGTTCAGGGCCGTAGAGTGAATAATAAGGTGAGTGACATCATCGCCAGCACTCGCTGGCATCGTCTCGAGCCTCAGAGGCCAACCACGTCTACTTATCAAGATAAAGACCAGGCAACGGTGGCTATTAGTGAAATGCAGACAAATAGCGCCCGAGCACATTCGTGTCTTCCCTACCCTCGTACAATTGAAGTCAGGGATTTAGACACGGGTAGTCGCCTCCCCTCCGAAACGGATGTAGTGAATATTGGCGCTACTCGATGAGCGAGACAATGTCATCAATCAGCTCGGGAGCCAAAGGACGGTAAGCGCCGCAGGCACCCAAGTGACACAACCAAGACGGATCAGTGATCTTGTTGGATTAGCGGCAATTCGGCGTGGCGTGGCTGGATCTGGATTGCATTGGCGATGAATCTACTTATCAAATTGGTGGCGCGGAGTGGATCTTAAAGCTCTGAAGCTCCTAAAGCGCCAGTTCTATACCCAATTAAAAGGAGGCTAAGGAGGAAAGATTAATAAAATATTAAAGCGTAATATAAAGCTAATCAGAAGGGTAATATAATAACTTAGAGTTTAAAAATACAATTTTCTATATAATCTAGGAAGCCTAATTATCTTTCTTCCCTTTTTACCACCTTCCTTTATGTATAATTTCTTTATAAGTATATTCTGCCTTTCTTAATTATTATTATTATTAGATCTATTTAACGTCCAATTCGGTCCCTTGCTAGTTCATGCGGCTACTGCCTGGCGCTAGGTGAGCAAAAAACCTCCAGGGGAGACACCCCAGCGTGATAACGCGTCCTAGGAAGGGAGGGAAACCACCGTCAGGTCGCTGTATCGAGACTCTTCCCCTACGGGAGAGAGTGCCTAAAATGCCATCTGCCACTTGAACCACTGCTGCCACGTCTTGTAGATTGCCATAAGATGCCGTGTGCCTACCCTAGCTCTTTTCCTAGTCTTTTTTCTGTATATGGTTGCCTTAATACGCGTTCCGCCTGCGAGGCGTAGTCGTCGGGGGGATCTTCTCGTCCATCCCTCTGTCGAAGGGCTAACGGGGTGTTTCTTTGGTATCGCTTTAGCCCTGGGGCCTGAAACCCAGGCCCTTTAACCACACTACCTTAAAGGGCGTAAGGCGACTACCTTTCTTAATTACTATATGGTAACATTTCCCTATACGCGTATTAGCCCTCTAATAATATTACTTTAGCGCTTAAATTAATTAATTTAAAAATAAATAACTCTAAGACTTTAATAAGTTTGAACTATTATTATTATTTATTCTTAATTAATTTCTGATGCGGTCCCAATCATGGTCCATGCAGACGAATTCCGCTAAGTTAGGTACAAAAAACCTCCAGGGGAGACGTAAGATGTAGTGCAGCATACACCCCCCCAGGTAACACCTGTACTACATTAACGCCCTTGCTCCCATTTAAATGCCTTGTGTATATAAATGCCTTATATATGTATACGCCTGCGGTCCTCCTACTTGCAATAGTTTATAGCTTTAGCGGTAGCTTCTTTAATTTTTTAGAACGAGGATCCTTCCACTTTATATAGTCGATATTATTAGATGTGCGCGGTATTGCGTGGCATTAAAATGGGCAAAATTACAGCTTATATTAACTATTTATATACTCTGCTAATGCCCTGCGTACAGCGCGGTATGGTGTTCGTGCACGGTGCAGCTTGGCATTGCACCCCAGCGGGTTAAGGGATAAGGAAGTTAATAAGTAAATCTAATAACTTTTTAGTGAGTTTAGTTACCTCCTGCTTCTCGAATATAACGCTAAAATCATGCTAAGGCTTTCTATGTATCCCTTAATCCGCCAAAATTCGTCCACACGTTATCGATAAGGGCTAGCCAATAGAATCAATAAGATCAAGGCTCCGTGACCATACGCGTACTTTTGATTCTGTTGTTCCGCACGAACCACCTACCTTGTGGACGTTGGCGGGTTAAGGGATAGTATATATCTGCACTAGAGCGCTGCGGCGCTCCCGGCGTCAAATCGTATATTCGGTGGATAGAGTGGATTTAACCCTAGATTCACGCCACGCCAATCCAACAAGATCACTGTTTAATAGTTTCTCTTGATATATTATAGCTTCAACAAGAACTAGGTCGTAATATGATAAAGTCATAATATATCTACCTAAAGCACGGCACACTTTTTGGAGATGCTATGATCATATGGCATCCTCAGCTAGCAGTGCACTCTCTAGTGATACAGCATGAGGGCCTACATAGTCGCGCTGGCGCCAAAACCAGAAAGCCGCCACAAACACCGACAAGCCACCTGTAATCAAGGAGGCATAATTCATCGTCTTCGCATCGACAGGCATGGCAAATGGAAAGCAGAAGATAACGACAAAGACAATGATATAAAGACAGGATATCCCGTTTACGACGAACCCAATTGGCCCTCTCATCCAGAACCAGCCTGGTGTGACGTTCTTGCGCCCGCTTAGGAAATGTGGAAGGATGGCCGCGAGATAGGAGAGCGTGGAGAGGACGACGAAGGAGCCTACGAAAGCGGAGAATGCCGTTGAGCTGCCAACGTAGATGCAGCCTAGAATCGTAGGAATTGTGCCGCAGAGGACGATGGAGTTGAACGGGTTGCGGTGGCTTTGGCTGATGCGTCCGAAGAATCCACTGAAGGGAGTGGCGTTATCGCGGGCAAGCGTCCAGAACACCCGGCTGGCAGTAAGGAAGCAGCCAATTACGGCAATCAATGATGGGAGGAAGGCGAGGATCAGGAGTCCAAGTGAGCCGCCAGCGGACCCAGTTGCCTGACGGTATATTTCAGTGAGGGGGAAGAGGTAGGTGCTACTTAGGACGGCATCGAGATCATTGAGGCTGTAGAAAATGGCGATAACATAGAAGAACGCTGTGAGAAATCCGATAACGAATTGCGCCAATATGCCTTTGGGGATATTTTGGCTGGGCCTGACGTCAAAATGTTAAACATGGATGAAAACGGCTTTCATTGGTAGATCGAGTTTCCTAACGTACCTTGGAACCTCCTCCGCAAGGTGAGAAATGACATCGGGAGTGCCCACAGCAAACGCACCGTTCAGCATACCCAAGCAGAATGCAAACCCATTGCTCGAATAGCCCGTGTCGTTAGTCCAATCACGCCACACAAACGCATTTGAGGCGTAAGGCCGGCCATTGACGTGCGGCATGATCGCACAAACAAGGATAGTGATGAATACTCCAGCGATGACAAGGAAACCACCCAGAGCTTCAATGGATGGAAGCGCCCTGTTCATGAACAAGACAATAAAACCGCAACCCCATATACAGATAAGATAGGCCACGAAGACCTGCCATCTCTGGATCGTGAAGTCTGGGTGGAATAAAGCGTACATTGATACGGTTTGCGCGCCAACAATCTGGGCTGTTCCAACCAAGCCAAGTATCCAAGCCAGAAAATTCCACCAGCCAGCGAAGAATCCACATACGCGGCCATATCGCCCAGCTGTAACTGAGGCCCAGTGATATACTGCGCCATGTTAGCCGAGTTGTTTGAAAAGGCGTAACTCATGGCCATAGTGCAACGAACCGCCACCAGAAGAAGGAATTGCGGATGCGAGCTCTGCAATTGATGCGGCAATGAGCCAATAGAAAACCGATGCTGCAATCCTAGATGCTGTGAGTAGATGGCTTGAAAAGGCTTTGGTGACAAAATAATACAGCTCGTAAATAACACCAGGAGGCCCGCCATTGTAAATAGCGACCACAATGCTGCCGCCCAAGGCGATCCAGGTATTTCCGCTGGTTACCGCAAGACCGCAAATGTTGATGAGATGGAAGTTGCGCTCAAGCTCTTGCTCATGGCCAGATGCATTGATAAGAACATCGGCACCAATATCTTTGTCATTGAGATCAGTTGAGGCCACAGCCTGCTGTGGTTCTGCAGCTCTTTCCTCCATGTTGAATGCCGTGAACACTGCGCAACTGAGAGGTGCTCCGAGGTAAGGAACGAAAGAGCAATTGAGATTGTCAGAAGAAACAATTTCAACACCGCATCATCAATTGCCCGGAAGCAAGGGTACGGAAGATAGCCACATGCCCATTGCCTTTTGGCGAATTAGGAGAAGTTGCGGGGAATCGGATGGCAGTGAAGGGTGGTAGTTTGCATGAGCCTAAGCAGCTCCCTCATCAGTACAGTTCGCCGTTTGTACGTGTAGAGATGAATGGCCGATTGGCGAGACTATGCGCCCAGACAGATTGGAGAGGCGAGGCGTCGGTGGCGTATCGGGGCTAGTCCCAGTAGCATCCGCGCGATGAAGCAAGGCTCCGAGCCGTGCCGCGGAACGGGAGCCTCCGTAATAATGGCGGGAGCATGACGCCGCGCCCGCACTTGGCGCCCTGGGAACGGCAGATGAACGCTCAGCCCGTATTTCTACCTTGAGTTTCTTCTCCACAGCTTCGCGATAACTTCGTAACTAGCTCCCCCATACCCATGCTATATGCCTAGCCAAACACTTCATGGATTTTCAGACCTGTCGGAGCATTGTGCAAGATGTGATCGCCGACCGTGATCTCTTGTACAACCAAAGCGGAAATGATTGACCCATCTAACCAAGGATCGATGTTACCATGCCCCTCCGGCTCAAATGTCCTGACCAACCAGCAGTGTGGAAGTGGGCTCTACAGGAACATATCGAAGCGTTGAAAGATGGGGAAAAGCATCGTGCCGTCTTCCAACCTGACCCTTCCTACTTAATGCCACGCAAGTCTTGTACATGAGCACGAGTCTTCGAATCGTGTCCTGTCCACGAAGGCGGCCATCCGGGAGGGGCGCGGATCACTCCGAATCGGCAGTATGTCGACATCGGCGAGCTTTAACCACGAGTTTGCAACAGAAACATGGACTCTCTACGGTGTGGGGATGCTCCTGATTTCAGTGAGACTGTAAGCTACACTTCCAATACTCTCCAGCTATATCAACTTGCTCAGTTCGGCTTATTCGTCTGGTTGACGTCGGTCATCTCTGTGCTCGAGCGAAATCTAATATGAGACGAAATCAACAGTGCAGCGCGTACGCGCAGACTAGGAATCAAACACCTCCAAGCCAACGATTAGATGATGCTCAGCGTAGTTCCGTGGTATACTCTCCTTGTGGTGTCTATCAATCAGATCATCTTCGGTGGCGGATCCAACTACATGACCTCTGATGAGATTGCCGCCTTGACACCCGAGTCTCGAAAAGCTAGAATTGTTGGAAGCAAATGGGTCCTTCTTTCTGAAGAAGTGATGGTGCTTACGATTTGGACTTGCAAGGTTTGCATGCTACTAATATATAGGCGTTTGACGTATGTTCGCCTTTTCCGACCATCCCTTAAAAAAAATTTTAACGAGAGTAGCCGCGGATTAAAATGCTAACCTTAGGCGCCAAACAGAGAGGGGCTAAAGCAGGCAACACTGATTAACGCCGTATTCGTGTATGTTATTGCAGGCTTCGTAGCTACTCAAATCGCGTTCTTCACCACCTGTCGTCCGTTTTCTGGGTACTGGTCTGTCCCTGCTATTGACGGTAAGCCGTATGCGTCCGCTACTTTGCGTAGAGCTGATCTGTAGTGGGAAAATAGATCAATGTTGGTCTTATTATAACTTCGAAATCGTCGAAGGGGTATTTAATGTCAGCTCTGACTGTGTCGTACTCCTCATCGCCATTCCTCTTCTTCTCAAGATCCGCCTTCCCATCCAGCAAAAGATCGTCCTGTTAACCGTCTTTGGAATGGGTGGCTTCGTTATCGCAGCTGCGATACTAACGAAAGTCTACTCTCTCGTGCCTTATCTCGTCTCCTACACGTACCTCAACTGGTACTTCCGCGAAGCCTCCGTATCCGTTTACGTCTCTAACTTTCCCGCCTTGTGGGGAATCATTCGCGATACCTTTCCTGCGGTTGGATATTGGGGTTACCCGAACACAGGTTATTCTGGTAGTACCCAGGTAGATTCGGGGCAAAGGCGGTATGTGGGAGGCCGCAGCGACGGCACGGTTGACGGGAAAGATGATCTACAGATGTATCACTGTATGGGAAGTACCGCTACCAACGCCGAAAGAAATGAGGGCACGATCGCACTGCACCAAAGTCAGGAACATATTATGCCTCCGCAACAGTCCCTAAGGCCTAGCGCCTCTTCAAATGGACTAGCGATCAACAAAGATGTGGAGTTTACCGTATCAGAAGACACCGATATCGAGGATAAGGCGGCGGTGATGCCACACGTCCAGGGCTATCCGGCTGTGAGCAATTACAAGTCGGATATTACCGCCGGTCCGTCTCATAAATGAAGGAGCTGGTCCGGAGTTGGTCCGGAGCTGAACTGCTTTTAACTGTACAACATCGCAAATTGGAACTCATGCGGAGTGGAAGTATTTCTGGATATTTACAATAGATGAGAAGGGGGTGTACATAGACTTCTGGTCGGTGTTTGGTTCATCAACGGGATAGGCATGGTCTTTTAACGCCAATAGCGCAGAGCCTCATGTTCTTATCTATATGGTCAGATGTTCTTGAGGGCATAGTTGACACCTAGGGTTATCATGGGAAAATATATGGGTTTGCGCTGATATGGGTTGGGGTCACAGCTAGTTGGATTTGCTGGGATGCTCTTTCATATGACTAGATTTTGGATGCCTATAATTGCCATTGGCACCTATGGAGGCACGGGGATTACCTACATTCTACAGTACAAGGCGTGCCACATGTCGGCGTTCTGGGGGAAATAAGACGAGAGCGTAAAAATCTGCACAGGAAACACAAGAGGCTCTTGATGCCAGTATGTTAAGAATCGACCTTCTAGTAGAGGAGGCTGGCAAACCAGCCTCCCCATTATTGTAATATATATAGCTACCAACCCCCTAGATGGATGATAATCGAAGTCAAGCATTACTTCTCAACACAATGAATACCCTCGCTCCCTAAAGAGAGAGACTCTTCAGCCTGATGCCATCCCCAGTTGTCTGACGACTCTAACCGTTGTGATGTGCGGCTAAGAGATGACGGTCGATTTAGAATTCGTCCCAAATTGATCCGCGCACGCTACGTAAGTCAAGCAATTAGTGGAACTTGGCAAGGCTTGTTTATATGACTTCTTCCGTCTTCCAAACACTTTCCTGTTGACTTTTGGCACGGGAATTCCATAACGTGGGACCCCAGGAAGCGAGACACCCCCCCTAGCGAGACATTCGCGCCCATGCCTCCCCTTCTTCTTCCCTGCCAAATTACACCCAAATCGAAAATTTCTAGCACAAATCGCCATGTCCCTTCCTAAATTCAGTTCTCGCGAAGCCGAAACCTCNATACAAAAAGCTATACAAGACGTTGAATTGGGCGTTGAGCCGTCGATTCGCAAAGCCTCCGACGTTCGCGCATTACCACCCTCTACCGTTGCCCATCGTCTTGCTGGGCGTCTCCCTCGACACCTGGCCCATAAAACCCTACTGCATNCTTATCAGGAGGATCAAATTGTCAAATGGATACGCGAATGTCAGTCCTGGGGCTTTCCGATAAGAGTTAATATGCTTCCTATAATTGCGAACTCGTTCTTGGCAGAAGGCAGGGTTATAGGTAAATATTAGGGGGAGAGATTTATACAACGCCACGGGCTCCACAGTATTATGAGTCGTTAATTGGATTGCCAGAGAGCCTGGAATGATAATCCAGTTATTATTCGCGACTGGTTTAAGTTCTTTCGAAGCGTACGGGATAAATACTTAATTAAGCACTCCAAATTCATGCACAACTTTGATGAAAAAGGGGTAATGCTAGGCCTCGCAGCATCGGCCCGAGTAATCGTAGATGGCAAGACTAGTAAGGAGAGGTTAAAGAATTGGACTGTTCAACAACCAGGAACACGAGAGCTAGTCTCTATAATTAAGACAATTAGCGCCAACGGCTCTTACCTACCTCCATTTATAATTTAGAAAGGGCAGCAATACCAGGAGACTTGGTATCAAATTACTGAGCAGGATGAACGTCTTCGTGGGTATGCCTATGCAACCTCAACGAAAGGCTGGACGGACGACTCGCTAGGCCTACACTATATTAAACACTACGATACTCACACGCGACATCTTGTGGAGGACGATAAGGGCAACATTCGAAGCTATCGCATGCTTATAATGGATAATCACTCAAGCCACGTCACCTGGCAGTTCATCGAGTATGCGCTGTCGCATAAGATCGTTCTAGTCGCGCTCCCACCTNATTNAACGCACAAGCTTCAGCCACTAGATNTNAGCTGTTTTGGACCTCTTCAGTACTACTACGGCGTAGAGGTGGACAACTTCTGTCGTTATGGCCATGCAGGAATCAANAAAGAGTATTTTATNAAGCTCTACCCTATNGCGCNCGCCAAGGCNTTCACTTATGAGACGATTTGTAGCGCCTGGAAAGCTACAGGTCTTCTACCATACAATCCTACCGCTGTCTTAAAGACTCTACCACGCATAGAGGCCTCCGCAAGCCCTAAAACGAGCCAGTTNATTGCGATTACAGACCGTCGAACCCNAAAGACCCCNAGGACTGTAGAGGACCTTNAGTCTCTACGAAATTANATCACCNAATCAACTACCGAGCGACNAGACGGTATGCTTGAAACCCCTATTNAGCGACGCGTTGAAAAGCTGTTTAAAGCTNCTGTNGGCTTTGCTACTGATGNACAAATANANAGAGAAGAGAATAAGCGATTTCAGAAGTATAAGATAGATAAGAAAAGTAGTAGGAGACTCCTAAGTAAGGGCAGAGTCCTTACCCAGGAGGACGTCGATNGATTGAAGTCGGAGGATCTACAAAAACAGGAGCTTGCTGCCCAAAAGTTAGCTNAAAAGGAGTATGAGGAAGGGATCTCTCTACCAGAGCTTAACGTTGCTTTGTATACTAGAGCTGTATTAAACCCTGGTGAATATAGTTAAGACTGGGCAACCTTTGCATACGTCTTTCGGTGTAATCCTCAGCCTGCAAAGGAATTTGGTAGTGAGTTGATCTGGAAGGGAGGCTCGGAAGAGTGTGGTGGTAAGCTATCTAATTGGTTAACGTCGGGGGCAAACTTACGCCTATAACGTACTCGGAAACTTCTAAGCCGTTTTCTTTTATAATAAGAAGCATAATCGCTTTAATTTGGGCTATTTAGATTTAATATAAAGGCGTTGTTGATTTTATTATTAATACAAATGCATCTGGGGGTAAGTGACTCGCTTGGGGGGGTGTCTCGCTTCCTGGGGTCCCACGTTATATCAGATTGGAAATTGCAAGGTTCGATGACTGCGCTTTGAGACGCTACCATGTTACCATTACCTCTTTTTCAACCACAACACCACCCTAGTGCAGGTCCAGCGAAGTTCAGCGGGAAAACTATTGGAGAGCGATATTGCTGGCGTTTCACACTAGCTTGGCGGATTTATTACCTGATACTCGAATGGTATTGGACGTTGTTATTCAAGAGCTGATACTTATTATGAGACTATACTAGCTAAAAATTCAGTAAGCTCCCAAATATCACGGCTCCCGCCAACTCTCTCCAGCCTTCTACTGATCTTAATCAACGCAAACGACCATTTTGCCATTTGCTTCATTAGCCTCCATAACTTGGTGAGCATCGCTGATTTTCTCGAACTTGAAAACCCGGGCAGGCTCCGCCCCAAACTTCTTTTCGGCCACCATCTTGACAATCGAATGCAAGGGCACGTCCGACAACGGAAATTCAGGAGTCCCGAAGACGAAACTACCAAAGAAGCTGAAATGGACTCCACTAGCCATTTGCAGAAGCGGATTGAAATCCGCAATAGGAGCCAGACCTCCGAGGAAGCCAGCAAGACAAAGTCTTCCCCCGCGGCGGACTAACATCAACGAGTCCAACAAGGTACTGTTCCCTACCAATTCCAGGACTGCATCAAACTTCCTTCCGTCCAGCCTAGCGGACAGATTGGGCCCCTCCAGCAACGCCTCTTTAACACCCAGCCCTTTCAGATCATCAAACCGCTCCTGCTTCCTCGTCGTTGCGGAAACCTGAGCTCCAGCCTGAACAGCCAGATTAACAGCCGCCTTCCCAAATGCCGATGTCGCACCCCGAATCAGTAACGTCTGGCCAGCCCTCAGCTCCAGATTCCGGAACAAGCACGTCCACGCCGTTGCGTAAGACTCAGGGATGGCAGCCAGCTGCGCCCATGACAACGCCGCCACCGCGTCCCCTAGAGCGACGACATTCGAAACCGGCGCACGCGTGAACTGTGCATAGCTCCCATTGATGGTGCGCCCGAGCCCGCCCATGAGCGCCGCGACGGACATACCCGGGGCAAATTCGCCGCCAGGACAGGCAACCACGAGGCCGACGCATTCGATGCCGATGATGGGCATTGACTCGGCCCATTCGCCACGCCGCATGTGCATCTCGGCGTGATTGACGCCGAAGGCTTTGATTTGGATTACGACGTAGCCGTCCTCTGGTTCCGGGGTGGGTACGTCTTTGATGACTAGAGAGTCCGGGCCGCCGAAGTGCTCAATGATAATGGCTTTCATTGTCGATGGGTAGGTTTTCCCGTCCATTTTGAAGTATGTGATTGTTCTTTTGATAATAGGCAATAGTTCTGTGTTGGAAAGAGGAGATCTGATTGAGTCACTAATAGGCTTAGAGTTTGCTGATATTCGACTAGATCAAGGAGGGCCTTATTTTATATAATGAAAGCAGCGGTAATGAAACCGCATCATGACAAACTCTAGAGAAGGAAAACATTTTGAATGTGTGGGAGCAAGGTCGCATCCACCACAAATCTGACGTATCAATTTATCCATACTGTCTTAGTAAATGGGAAATGAAGCTGCATTGTAAGGAGGTTGCAGAAAGAGAACAGGCAATTTAGACTATGGAAGTTCCTAAATTAGTAGTATGTTGACTCAACACTCGATAGGAATGAATCCGCGCATGACAAACCGCGGAAATTCTGCAGAATAATCCTTACTCAAAGACCACATGCGCGTGATTATTCATCTTACCCTGTTTTCTGGCTTTCCAGAATAGGACGCTCTAATAAATGTGACCCGTGCGCACCAATCAATGAGGTGCATATACGGGGGTAAATTGCTCTACCATATCACCAGAGGTCTTAAATGAAACCACAAATATAACGATTTTTGGATAGGGCCCATTCTTTAGAGTTAAGTCGATTTACGTGCTCCTGCCAACAGGGGCCCTTCTTACATGGTGGTATTCGATTAAGGAAGTTATTTATTTACATTTGACACCAAAAAGTCGATGTTCTTGACCCCGCGCACGGGCCACAAAACATAGCACCTTATCTGTGCAAGGGATAAGCCGATCTTTCGACACAAGTCCGCGGAACGAAAGGTAACAGAAACGTCTCTTAACAAGAACAATGAATTAGGAAAGAGAGCTAAAATAGTGCAGACTACGTCTGAATGCCTAACCGCAATTGCGTAATATTATTAACTCATTTTCTCAAAAATTAAACAGAGGCCTCGCAAGATTAGTAGAACTCGTATGCGGCGCCTGCTCGATGGTCCCAATCGCTCTAGGCAGTCGTAAATCTACACATGTGCAGTTTCCTTTCGGTCCCCAAGTCGCTGTTAAATTAGCCAAGGAAGAGTTACTGGTGCCAGGACACACGCCCAGCGTCGCTGACACAGCGTCAGACTTTGAGGACCAGTGTGTCCAAGTGTCAGCGTCGCTGCCAAGAGGCTGATAACGTAAGCAGTCAGCGAGCTTATAGAGTTGTGACAGTCAGTCAGCTATAAGACTGCAGCTAGCTGGCAGCTCGCTGCCTTGGTGGTAAGATTTGGTGGTGAGTTAAAGCTTTTGGTAGGAGTTGAGGATATTTAAATCTTCGACTAAGATTATACGCCAAGCAATAAGAAACCTATGGGAATCTCTCGCTTAACTATAGTACAGCCATCACCGAAATATCGGGAACTCGCTTAGAAGTCCGTGCCAAGCTGTGCACGGTGCCAACCGATGCACACCAAAATTCAGAAATTTTAAAATAATCAATTTATCATAACACCACCAATATGGGGGCAATTAAGGACGCAATTAATGATTTGAACTCGCAAGTAAAGCTAAATATCACTGCTACTGCCAAAAAGTATAGCTGTAACCGATTAACGCTCTTAAAACGATATCGCGGCGTCACCGGGTCCAAGAAAGCTGCTGACGATTAATAGCGCCTTCTTAACCAACACCAGTTAAAAGTCCTTGTTAAATATATTAAGAAGCTTACTAAATACGGCTCTCCTCCTACAACAGCAATAGTTAAATAATTTGCCTAAGAGATCAGCGGATCTAAACTAGGCCCGTATTAGGTTTCCCGCTAACTACAGCTTTAAGCCAATAAGTTAAAAACAGCGTATCTTATACTAATTAATAGCGTACGTAAAAAAGCCGAATCGGCCTTCTATTTCAGCTTCTATTTCAATCTTTTAAAGCATAAATTAGGCCAGTATTATATACTACTAAAGAATTAATATAATATAGATAAGAAGGGCTTTCTTATCGGCCGCCTTATAAAAGTACGGTGAATATTCTTACGAGCCGCATATAAGGCTGGACGACTTTAGCACGTTATTTAAGATGGTAATTAAGAATAGATAACCCTTTTTACCGCTATTTGCGCTAATGGTACGCATTTAGCACCTAGCTTAATTTACCCTACCATTTTAGATAATTTATAGGACTCCTGGGTATAGGATCTTAATATTAATTTATACCTCTGCTTCTTTACCGCGTTAGTAATAGGTTAGACTAATAATAAGCTAGGCCTTTAGTGGCTTAAAGACGTATTTAATCGCGAAACTAAGGAGAAAACCCATTAGGGGAGGGACTGGAGACTACTTATTGTTAATAGGCACGGATCTTATATTAATATAGAGTTTCTTAACTATTGCCACTATTACCGGATTCTTGTAGCGGTTTACCTACCTTATTTAACTCACCGGCTGCAGCTGCTTAACGTTTCTGTGTTCTTGCCGCTTGCTATATACTATAGCTAATAGCTAAGCGACTTTATAAATAACTACTAAGGCTTTACCCGTTTTACTAAACGGGACTTCTTCTAGCTATTCTGGCTAGCTTAGGAGAAGGCTATATTAAAGGAAAATATATAAAGCGGCTGAAAACGGACTAGTTTAGAACCTTTTAACCCCAAGGCTGTTTTAAGCCGCTACCGCACTAACTAGCCGCCTACGCCGGTAGAATCTCACGAGAGGCCTTCCTTAAGCGAATTAATAGGCTCAGCGCTTACACTAGCTAATTAGAGACGGATAAATTAGATAATACGCACTTATTATAAAATCTTAGTATAGAAACGGATACTAGAGCTTACTACTAAGTAGCAGGCAATAGAGACGGAAAATATACTACTACGGTACGAGAACACCGGCCTTAAGAGAGCTCTTAAGCACTAGCGGAAGCGCAGTAAACGTATAAAGCCTATATTTAAGTAGTCCGCCATTAACAACGGCGGGGTAATATTTTATTCTCCCCGTAAGATCTAGCAAGCTTAATAGGCCTAAATTAATAAATAGACTACCAAGGATCACGAGCAGGCGCTTAAGGAAGATAAGAAGATATAACGGCAACTATAAAAGGAAGAAAAGAGGCAGTTAATTAAGTAATGGAAGGCCTAGCGGCTATAGGATAAAATAACACGGGAGCGTAAGGCGGAGGCTAAGTAAGCTAAATAGGTAGTAAAGTAGCTTTAAGTTAATATAGCAAACGCTTAGAAGCTTTAAAGGCTTTAAAATAAGCCTACTTTAAAGCCTCTATTAGCTAAATTGAATACTATATAAAGCGGGCCAACTAATAGGCCTAAAACGGACGCTGGGCGGCAGCAGCGATAAAAGCAGCTCCCACACCGCTTTCGCGATTAAACTATATAGATATTTATTTTCGCAACCTTATAAAGGCTTTAACTACTAAATACTATGTTATTATATCAATTGGGTGGCCCAAAATAGCCTCATTTGTATCGTGATTTTGGTGCTGGAAACCGTGCATCGGTTGGCACCGTGCACGGCTTGGCACGGACTTCTAGGACGCGAAAGAGCCGCATCGCCCCCCACCAAAATTTGTATGAGGGGCAATTCTTTTAATTTTAACCACCACAATTGAAGTTATTATGGGCCGCCGCCTTCCTGATGAAGTTGTTCATAGAATTAGGACTCGTATTGAAGCTGGTGAGGCGGTACCAGCTATTGCAGAGGCTGTAAAGGTGGGCAAGAAGACGATTTATAAGATACGATTGAACCTTGATATTTGGGGCGAACCGTACGCTCCTCCTACTATTGTTCTTGGGCGACCGAGAGCTCTGTTACCTTACCAAGAAACGGTAATATATAACGTCATAGTGTTGAGCTTTTTACTAACTGCTCACGTAGAGGCTTCTTAACTTTCTTAAAGATCAGCCAACCGCATATATAGATAAGATGCAGGCCTTCCTATTTAACGAGTTCGACACTCAAGTCTCTGCTACAACTATCGCCCGTATTCTTAAGAGAGCTCATTGGTTGCGGAAGGTAGTTATAGCTCATGCAGCTTAAAGGAACGCCCCCCTCCACAACGCCTGGATCGGGCAGTCTCGGGGCAGGCTCATCCCACAGACCCATCATGACTCAGCTTTTAGTAAGACGCGCACGGGCCACTATCGTCAAAATTAAAAAAGCATTAAAAAAGCATATGTATACCGCTTCTAAAATAATATAATAGAATAACAACCACATAGTCTAAATTCTTATCTAAAGCTATAATTAAATAGTCTATTATATAAAGAACCTACGCTAAATAGCTTATAAAGTATATATAAGTGCGGGGCCAAAAGATAAGGTCCAAAGTCGGGCGGGTGCATATACCATATATTTGCTTTAAAATTATAACATTTCTTCTTTATATTAACTTTCTACTATTTAATATAACTAATAATAATCTTAATTACTCTCTTTCTAATCTTCCTAATATTGGGGTACTGCTAAGCCATCCACACGTTATTTTTACTGCCTCTGCCCTATTTAGTTTAACTAGTTTCCGTATACCTTAAACACCTAGTAATTACTAGAGTAACCTAATCCTCCTTCCTAATACCCCCCTAGCTAGCTAATCTGTTCCTTATTAATTAGATAAGGTTATATAAGGTCCGTTAGGGCTTTATGAGTCTTAGATTATAGTATAGAGGCGTTAGGTAGTCTATCGCGAAGTAGTGCACCTTTATTTACGCAATACTTTTCCTCCTTTACCACTACCCGGAACCTCTTCCCCTATCCGTTATTAACGCTATACTGCTTTTAGTGCTTTAGAATAATAAATAGAGTATATAGATAAACCGTGGCTGCGATTGCCGATACTAGAAGTCTAAATTCCACGTCCTAAGTAGAAGCCGAGCCCTTAGTTAGATGTAAGCTTAGTTCTAATAGTAAAACAAGTTATTAACGCCATGCCCGCCCACTACCTTAAGAAGCTATATATTGGTGAGATCTTTAAGGATCTAGACGCCGTAGAAGAACAATATTAAAACTACTCTTTTTATAAAGGCTTTCTAGTTATTAAAGTAACTAGCTCGGATAATCTATTAGCTAAAAGACTAGTAGCAATATTTGTCTGTAAACACTATAGCGATAACTCTTAAAACTGGCGCAAATTAGACGACTTTTGCGGTAAAAATAGTAACCGGTAGTAAAAGGCCACTAAGGTGCACTAAAAGAGTTATAGCTGGAGTATACGTGTAGCCTAGAAGAAGCTGCCTTTATCTAGTAGTAGCGTAAAAGGATAAGTGGTAATAGTTACTTACGCTAAGCATAGTGATCCTTTAGATAAGGACGCGCCTAAATATAAATTTGCCGCAAATCCTCTTACCTATATTGCCTACTAGGATCGTTTACCTAAAGCTAGAGAAGCAGCCACTATAGCCTATGGCCTTAGGGTAATAAGAGAGATATATAAGACTATATAGCGTTAACTTTCTGTCTGGGAGTTGTATATAAGTAGGAAGAAATATTATAATTTGGTTAGATCGTTAAGCGACCTTCCTTCTAGTAATAAGGGCCAGCCGCGAGCGCTCGGCGTGCTTAAGCTGCTTCTCTACTAGCATAGATTTAAGTACCGGTCTTAATATACCTATATAATTAATCTAGAATTAGGTTATCTAATTGCCCGGAGTCTCTAGCAGCTTATATTCTAGCTTCCTATTTAGGTAGATTTAGCGTAAAGGTTTATTACTAACTTTGGCTGCTAAATAGATGCTATATTTAATACCAATTAATCTAAGCTCTTATTGGCTATTATTACTAGCGTTATTAATATAGGGTCCTCTTTTCTAGTAATGCAGTCGTTTATTAAGAGCGAGTCTTAGCTAGATTAGACCTTTTTACTAAAGTCTACTTAGCAGAAGCTTTGGAAACGGCCACCTAAAGTTATTATCGCCAATTTTAGTAAGGGCCTTACAGCCGCCTTATTAGTAGGGCAGTTAATTATAGTCGTTCTCTAGTACTACTAGTAGCATACTATAAAGGCAATAAAGAAGCGGATTAATAAGGGGATCTAGATAAAGGCTAAGAGGCCATATAGCTACTTAGTGGAAGAGAGGAAGGTAGTAAAGGAATTATTTTAGCCCTACCTAAAATCCGAAACAGTAGCAGAGCTTAAAGCTAATTAAAAGGTAGTTCTAGATAAGCTACACCTATATAATAAGGTATAGTTTTAGACTATATACGTTAAAAAGGAGAGCTAGATAATTACCTACTATATTAGGTAAGTTTTATTTTAAGCTAGGGAGCAGGATATTTAAAAGTATCCTAGAAATAAGCTTTACTATAAGCCGGCCTATAGTAAAGCTTATTTCTAAAATACCTTTAAGCATCCTACTCTCTAGCTTAAAACCTTATTTTAACGTCAACTTTTCCTTAACTACTTACTCCCTTACTAGATACTTTTTAAATTTAGGTACAGTAATAAGCTAATAAGGTGTAAGAGTGTAACAGAACCTTGTAGCAAGAACTACGGTAGGCTCATTATTGGGCTAGGTGTGTAGGAAATGCAAGTATAAAAGTCAACAACGTAATAACAACTGGTGGAGTGGTTGCCTAATAGATTAACTCTAATTATATTCTAAGAATTACTATAAGGAAGGAACTATCTAGGTAGGGACTAAGGGTCCTTAAATACACAACCGTACTCCTATAAAATCCTTCTTATATATAATATACGTCTTATATATAAGGTACGTAAGTTCCTTTTATTCCTCTCGTTTAATACGTAGCACATTATATAACCTTAGTTACCATTCCTCATTATATAGTTCTATCGGCTCCATTCTAAACCGTACCTAAATTAACTAACTAGCTTCTTCCGTCTCTTCTCTAAGTAGTTATAATATTATACTTAAAGCGTCCGTAATACTATCTCCCTCCTCTTTATCTTCGTCCTTAAAGATACCTAGTATCTTTAGGTTATTTACTAAAGGTATAATATCCGTCTAATTAATTTAGTTAATATTATTACTCATTATACCTAAAGCAATTTCTTCTTTACACGCCCAACGTCGTGCTTATACTGTTGCTGTAATATTATCTCTTAGTAAGATTATACCGTCTCCGTGTTCTCGTTGTTTAAAAAAAGGGTTAGTTTGTATTACGTTAGCGAACCTATCTTTATAACAACCATCCTCTTACTTAAAGTATACTAAAGCGAATATTTATTCGTCCTATAACGTTCGCTTTACTTTTAATGCTAAATATACGCGACCTATTACTCTTAATAGTCGTCTAGTTCCCTAATTAATTTGTCTTAGGGTTTTATATTTAATCTACTGCTGCGCGGCTAGATGGTAAACTATTACAAGCCCTTGCTAAGTTGGAACGTTCCCATAATGCGGAACAGAAGGCCTTAGATGCTTAAATTGCGGCGTCTGCTCGTCTACTTCGTCTTAAAAAGGTTTGTAAGAAGGTTTGTTCTAAAGAGTAGAAACTTATAAAATAAGGTCTATAGAAACTAGGTAATAAAAGAACGGATTCTCCTCTAATAGAGAAGGAAATAGATTTAAGTAGTTCGGCAACTACTCTTCTTAGGTCCCCCTTAGGTGACTTATTCTTTAGTAATCCTTCTTTATTAATACTACCCAACCTAATCTCTTTTAATACTCCTATACCTTTCCTATAGCGTTCTTTAAATTCTCTAGTAGCTTCTAGGTAGTTTTAGTGTAGCCTATTTACTTTACTTTGTACTATATTTCATTATTAATATCCTTATAACTAATAATCCTTAAAACTTACTATTTATCTTCTTCCTGTCCTCTATATGTATCTACTTTATAAACCGGTAGCTTAACATTCCTATATACTGGCTCTAGCATTGCGATGTGCTGTATAGGGTAGATCTTTATTTTAGCTAGTAGGTTTAACTTAAACGTAACTAGTGAAATCCTTTATATAATTTTAAAAGGTCCTAGTCTAATGTAGTCTAATTTCTTACTTAGTCGTTAACTCTTAAAATTTTTATATAGTAGCCACACTTTATCTCCCTCCTTAAGATCTAGTCCCTTAGATCTCTTAGCATTATAGTACTTTTTTATTTTCTCTTATACTTTCTTTACTAATTCCATAAGGTCTATATAAAGATTCATTAATATCTTTATTCTCTCTTTAGCTATACTACTCGTTTTCTTTACTTGCTATAGTAACAACAATATTCTTAACTTATATCTATAATTTGCCTTAAATAGTAATATGCCTATTCCTTCTTAAGGTATTATATTATATGTAAACTATATAACTGGTAATAGCAATACCCAATTGTTTTGTGTATAATTAATATAATGCCTTAGGTACTGCTCTAGCGTCTAATTTAACCTTTCTATTTAACCGTCTATCTGCGGATAATATACGGTGGAAGTTGCTGCTTAAACTCCTTGCTCCGCTAAGAACACTTCCCAAAATGCTGCTACGAATCTTAGATCTCTATCCGATATAATCTTATTTAGTACTCTATATCTTATAAACACTTCTTTAATATAGATTCTAGCGACATCTTCCGCTGAGATTTCTTCTATATATGCTATAAAGTATCCCTACTTTATAAGCTTATCTACTATCACTAAGATCGCGTTATAATCTTATCTAGTAATAGGATCTTTTAATTTCGGCAACTTAATAATAAAGTCCTATAATATAACCTCCTATAGTCTCTCTAGTATTTTAATAGGTTGTAGCCCTCTATATAGCTTATACCTCGTCGGTTTATTCCTTTAGTAATTTAGATATTCCTTTATAACCTTTCTAGCTATCCTTTAGATTCTATTAATAATATACTCCTCCTAGAGTCTTAACACTAAGCCCATAGCTCTATTATGTCCTTAGGTTAGTCCCTTATAGAAGTCTTCTATAAACTACTCTACTATACTTCTTAGGATATACTTTACTTCTTAATTTTCGTATATATCCGTCTGTAGATCTTCTAGCTATACTTCTAGAATTCTTTATACCTAAAAGCTTTCTAGTGTTTTATAGACTTTCTCTAGTTTATCATCTTCTTAAGTTGCTATAATTTTTGGATAATTATACCTAATTAATCCGTCTATATCTTTTCGCAATAAAGCCCCTAATAGCTTTTCCTNATTTTATAGTTNAGCTTTNCGGCTTAAAGNATCTNCCCGCGTATTATNTNTACCNTTNGTATACTAAATNTNNAAATAGTATTCCGTAAGCATCTCTACCCATCTAACCTATCTTTAGTTAAGTTCCTTTATTATTAGGAATCCTATTAGGTTCTTATAATCCATCTTAACTATAAATGGTTTCTCTATGCCTTATAAGAATACTCTCTATTTCTTTAATACTGTAACTATACCTAACAACTCCTTGTTATAGATGTTATAGTTTAACTCTAGTAGTGTTATCTTCCGACTATAGTATACCACTAGGTGCTATCTATCTTAATATCTTTATATAAAGCACGCCCCTAATATATAATCTAATATATTTATTTCTACAACCGTCTTTAGTCCTAGTTAATAGATCTTAAGAACTGGCTCCTAAGTAAACAACTTTTTAACTTTCTTAAAGAGTTCTCTTTGCTCCTCTCCCTATGCCCATAGTTCTTCTTTCTTTATTAACCGCGTAAATGGCTTAATATCCTTTAACTACTGCGCTATAAACCTTTTACAGTAATTACAAAACCCTAGAAATAATCTTAACTATATAACGTTCTCTAGTTCCTACTAATTTACTATAGCCTCAATCTTCTTTAGATCTATACTAAGTTAGCCTAGTTTAATAATAAATCTAACAAAATCGGTCTTCCTAATAAAGAACTCGTATTTTTCGATTGCTACTAGCATCTATTCTTCTTATAGTCTCTTTAAAACCCATTTAACGTATTCCCCGTATTCTTCCTTAGTTATTAAGTAGATAATAATATTATTAAGATATACTATAACAAATTTCTCAATTTCCTTCCTGATAAATAATTTGATAATAAAATATTTAAGCCTGAATATTCTTGTATGATTCGTTGCAAGGATCTTCGCATAATTATTATATAAATCCTCTTATGAATCTAT